>NC_044389.1:11655000-11777500 GCF_006542625.1 Nomascus leucogenys | reverse complement strand
TGTTCATGGAACCAAGGGTTTCATCAGGATTTGTTATTTCACTCAAGTCTGGGAATTAACTGTGACTCAGTGTTGAGGGCTAAGGCATAAGAGGGCATCTAGCTAGTTTAACTATAGCCTAGTGGATAATCAGTGATCAATTCTGACTGTCTGAGTCAGGCCAGAGCTATCCCTTATTAATTCTTGACTGTTCTGAGTCAGGCCAATCCCCAGCCCAGCAGCAGCCCAGCATCCACAGTTGCTGACCACGCTGGGGTCCCTGGGCCATGTACCTTCCTGACATTGCCTGGCAGGCCCAGCACAGGACTGTTCTCGCTGGGAGCTCCCCAGTGTTTGAACTCACAGTGAGAGAGCACACCTATATTTAGAAAGTTCTGGTGGTGGGCAGCAGAGTGCAGTCCAGGAAGGGGCGTTTCATCCTGCTCAGCCGACTGCTGTCCCCACAGGAGGGCAAAACACTTGGTGGGGAGAGCACAGGGCCCGGTCTCCAGGACTGCAAGTCACATCTCTGCATGTGAATGCCATGAGGACAGGCCCGTGTGTGTCCTGCTGACAGGTCCTCAGCACTGAGTGCATGGCAGGTGCTCAGTTAATACTGGCTAAATGGACAAAGAGATCAGAGAGGGACAAGGCAACATTGAGTTGTTTGAGAGGGACAAGATAAACAGGGAGAGCGGAAGATACTCTCACAAATGAGATGCTATGATACAGTGCTGCTCAAAGTTCCCATCGAAATAGCCCTCCTAAGAGAAGGGCAGAAGGCACGCTCCGATTAGGGGGCCTGGAGTGGAGCCCTCGGGACAATAAGGCACATTTAGTGATGTGCAACTCATGGCCCGGTTTCCGACAGCCAGCCTCGGGTTTGTGTTGAGGTCCCTGCCGTGGACGCCTCCTGGCCAAGCTCCTGGGCTGCCTCTTGGTAACTTCTACCCCCTAAGAGTCCCTGAAGTGTGTTTAGACCCTCAAAGTCTAGCCCTGAGGATTACAGTCCTGAGCCAGAGTTGCCTCTGCTGTGTGACTACAACGTCCTTCAAGTCCTCCTTTCCTGTCGGAGGTCTTGGGATTGCCTCTTTTTTTTTTTCTGGAGGAGAGGCTGCCCTCCTGCCCTGGAGGTGTGGCCTGTACCTGGGGCAGTGACAGCGCCCAGCATAACTCAGCACAGAGTCCAGCGACAGCACCAGGGACGCCACTTGTGGAAACTGAGACAACGTGGGAAGAATTTCCTGACAAGCTGTTGGATATTAATGGAGCCGAACAGAAGCTGAAGTCCGCTGGCAGACCCGGCACGGTGAGAAGCCCCTTTGCCTGCGCAGACTGCACGCGGATGAGCTCACCTGGAGTTCGATGACCTCTTTAGGTGTCTGAGATCCCACCGTTCCACAAGCCCCTTTCAAAATATTATTGTGACCCAGTTTTAAGCAAGTGATTAGTCTTATTTTACAGCCCAGGAATCTAGGCCACGGCATGATGGGCCATTTGCCCAAAGTGAGCGGAAAGCTAGGCTTTGTCAGCTTTTTGCTATCCTCTGAGGAGCTTCCAAAATTGGCAACGCTCTGGTTTCAGACTTATAATTAGCCTTCAGAAAATGATGACCGATCATCCTGCTACATCGAGGCCGGTCTCTTTTTCCCAGGAACCTGACACAAGGTCTCACTTCAAGCATTCCATGACCCAATTTGTCTTTCTTGGTGACTGGAGTGTGGCGACTGCAGGAGAAACAGCCTGTGGCTGGCAGCGGCCGAGCTCCTGTCCCTGCCCCTCTCCTAGAGAACGGAGCTCCCCGTAGGGGGCTCCTTTTGGCTGAGGCCCATGGGCTCAGCTTCTTGGGCCCACGGGGCCTCAGCTTGCACCCCGAATGCTGATGGTGCTCAGAATTGATATTGTGGGTAGTTACAGGCCCTGGGTGTCTCAAATAAACTGTGGGTAGGGGGGTCACTTTATGAGCTTCTGATTTCTCCCTACGGCTCAGATGCCCTCCCTCAGTTCAAAGTCATTAAGCCCACATGATTGGTCCTGGAGTTCTTGAGGTGAGCCTTGACTTGGGAGATATCTCAGGCTCAAGAGCAGTCAAGGCCATGCCCTACTCACTCTGGTCCCACTAATCTACTCCCTACAGAACATTACACTCTGTACCCCCACCAGAATACACACCACACATATGCACACACACCACCACTCACACACACCTCACACTCAGCCCCCACACCTCACACCACATACACACACACACATACATGCATCACACACCACACACACAGTCACACATATACTCACACCTGCACATCCCATACCACATACACACATACCACATATCACACACACAACACATGCACACTCACACCCACACCACACACACAGCACACTCCTCATGCCCTCCACATCCCCACACCCCAAACGCTCATATACCACACATCATACACACATACACTATGCACAATTCACATCACCCATCCCTATACTCACACACCACACCTCACATACACACCACACCACCTTTACATTCGCAGAGTTTTGTAAGGTCTTTCCAAAACCCGTGCAATGCCAGCCTGGCCAACACAGAGAAACTCTGTCTCTACTAAAAATACAAAAAATAGGCCAGGCGCGGTGGCTCACGCCTGTAATCCCAGCACTTTGGGAGGCCGAGGCGGGCGGATCACGAGGTCAGGAGATCGAGACCATCCTGGCTAACACGGTGAAACTCCGTCTCTACTAAAAATACAAAAAATTAGCCGGGTGAGGTGGCGGGTGCCTGTAGTCCCAGCTACTCGGGAGGCTGAGGCAGGAGAATGGCGTGAACCCCCGGGGGGCGGAGCCTGCAGTGAGCCGAGATCGTGCCCCTGCACTCCAGCCTGGGTCACAGCGAGACTCTGTCTCAAAAAAAAAAAAAAAAAAAAAAAAAAACAAAAAATAGCTGGGCATGGTGGCGGGCGCCTGTAATCCCAGCTACTTGGGAGGCTGAGGCAGGAGAATCGCTTGAACCTGGGAGGCAGAGGTTGCAGTGAGCCGAGATTGTGCTGCTGCACTCCAGCCTGGGTGATAGAGCAAGACTCAGTCACTAAAAATAAAAAAAAAAAAGAGAAAACCAAAACCCGTGCAATGCCTCACTTCTAGCAACCGCCAGGGGTCTCTCCCCAGTGTCTGTGTCATTCGGCGGCCATAAGCAAGACAACACCTTCACTGTGGGTGTCCTGGCTAGAGAAAGGGGTCCAGCTTGGAGACACAGTTTGCTAGTACATCAATCATTAAGAAAGTCATATGTGTTTAAAACACACTGAATTTTATTTTCTTTGGAATTTTTAAAAATTTTTTACTTAATATTACATTAGGATACAGTATAACACAACCTGGATTTTTATCCTGGCTCTGCCATTTACAAGTCAGCTAACCTTTGACAAGCAGCTTGACTTCCTCATCTGTGAAATAGGAATGACTATTATTTTTTTAAATGCTTTTTTTTTTTTTTTTTTTTGAGAAAGAGTCTCACTCTGTTGCCCAGGCTGGAGTTCAGTGGTGCGATCTCAGCTCATGGTAACCTCTGCCTCTCGGGCTCATGCGATTGAAATAGGAAGAATTCCGTATGTCTCAAAGGGTTGTTGTGAAGGTAAAGGCCTGCTGCATAACGCCCCTACTGTTCTGTTTGGCACATGGTGGGTGCTTAGTGCATGGTAATGAGGAGACAAGCAATAGAGTTGTCCTCATTTGGCTCTGCCTCTCCCAGTGGCAGGGGCTGCACCCATTCTCAACACTCCCTTGGGCCAGGGCCCCCAGCTTCTCCAGGTCCTGGGGAGATGGTGTGTCCCACTGGCTAAAGGATGAATATATAGCTTTTGGCCGATCACCTCTCCATGAGTGTTCTACCAGTGGGGAGATATCTCCAGCTAGAAAAAAAAAAAGTCGCTGGGCACGGTAGCTCATGCCTGTAATCCCAGCACTTTGGGAGGCCGAGGCAGGCAGATCATTTGAGGCCAGGAGTTCGAAACCAGCCTGGGCAACATGGGGAAACCCCGTCTCTACTAAAAATACAAAAATTAGCCAGGCATGGTGGCGCGCACCTGTCATCCCAGCTACTCAGAGGCTGAGGCACGAGAATTGCTTGAATCTGGGAGGCAGAGGTTGCAGTGAGCCGAGATCTCGCCACTGCACTTCAGACTGGGTGACAGAGTGAGACTCTGTCCCAAAGGAAAAAAAAAGTATCCTTCTTGGGGCAGTCTGGTTTCTCTGGAGGTTCATTCACTCCCTGCAGGCATCTCTCATTGGCTTTCTGCCTGCCAGTCTCACCTGCCTTCCTACATGAACTGCTCTAAGGAAAGATCAATATTCTATTTGTTATCCTGGGTGGTGGTGACTCTGGTGTTGACTTTCTAATACAGAGATGATAGACTTCATAATATTTTTAATAAGTGAAAAACCAAAGTAGCAATACGAGGGTTGCCTGGAAAAGAGCTGGGCTGAAAAGGAGATGAGTTAGGAGGCTCCTGTTGGATCCAGGTGAGAAGTGGTGAGGGTCTGGACTTGGGCACTGGCAGAGAGAATGAAGAAGCGGGGAGGGCATCCTCACATCCCAAGGTGGTGGAAACGAAGGGCTTTGGCACCTGCTGTTGCACTGAATACGTATGAGGGAATTGTCCAGAACTCCAATGACCCCTGGGTTTCCTTTAGCAGACTGCATAGTCTGTGGTGGGTGGGGCAGCAGGGGAATGAGTTGAAAGATATGATACCTTTTGTTCAGGGCGAGTTGAATTTGGAGTGCTTCTGGAGTGCTCCAAGTGGAGTGTCCGGTAGTCAGTCAATACGGGGACTGTAGCTCAGCAGAGTCAGGAGCAGCTGTCTTCAAAAAATGCTCAACAGCGGCAGGGCGCGGTGGCTCATGCCTGTAATCCCAGGACTTTGGGAGGCCGAGGCAGGCGGATCACAAGGTCAGGAGATCGAAACCATCCTGGCTAACGTGGTGAAACCCCGTCTCTACTAAAAATACAAAAAATTAGCCAAGTGTAGCGGCGGGCGCCTGTAGTCCCAGCTACTCAGGAGGCTGAGGCAGGAGAAAGGCGTGATCTCGGGAGGCGGAGCTTGCAGTGAGCCGAGTTGGAGCCACTGCACTCCAGCCTGGGCGACTGAGCGAGACTCCATCTCAAAAAAAAAAAAGCTCACCAGCTAAAGATTGCTCCAAGTATAGTCATCCATTGCTTAATGATGGCAACATGTTCTGAGAAGGGCATTGTTAGGTGATTGAGTCATTATGCGCACATCACAGAGTGCTTGTACACAAACCTATATAGCATAGCCTACTGCACACCTGGGCGATGTGGTCTGGCCTATTGCTCCTAGGCTACAATCCTGTATGGCAGGTTACTGTACTGAATCCTGTAGGGAACTGTAACACGAATCACTAGGCAACAGGAATTTTTCAGCTCCGTGATAATCATATGGGACCAGCATCCTATATGTGGCCCACTGTTGACTGAAACACCATCATGACTGTAGTTACTTCCTCTTCTACTTGACTGGAGGGGCCAGAATCTCCCCCACACCCTGGTAATTTTGCAGACTGAGTCACTGGATGGCCTTTCTCCCATGGTCCATCTTTCTTTACGGAAGCACAGAGTTTAATGATTTTTTTCAGGCTCCTTTTCCCCCGGTTATAATGTGGAACTGCTCAGCCTGATACTTAAGAAGCTCATTTCCCATTTAAACCTTATTAGAAATCTAATTCCTCCACTATAAAATGACAATGCAATAACTTCAGCTTCCCATGCTAAGTTGGGGAAAGAGGCATCAAAAGCCACAAGTAAACAGGAAAGGCAAAGAGAATGAAAGCAAACCTAATATTTATTCCAGGCCCTGGGGCATAGTTCACAGCTTCTGGGAGGCTCCTCTGCTCTTTGAGTTCACCTCCGGAACTCTTCCCTAGTGTCTGCTAGCGGAAAAGACATGCAGGGGAGAGAGGTGTCCTCCCATCACCTCCCCGGCCCAGTGCCCAGCATATGAGGAAGCAGAGACCAGGGAGGTGATAGTGCCTGGCTGGGGTGATGGAGCTGTACAGCCAGGGCAGAGGTGCCCGGGTGCGTGATGTGAGGAGCTGCTCAGTCTACCCTTGCACAACCCTGAGAGTCACTTCAAATCTTGAACCCTAGACACTTTTCTTGCTTCAACCTACCCCAGACCCCGGTCACAGACTGAGGATAAAATCCCAGGTATCTTGAGGCTGGAGTCTGTGTTCTTCTTTGCTGTACCACACTTCGTGGACTATTTCAAACTCATCTTTCACAACTGGGCTCAAATTTCCCTTCCGTGAAGCTGCCCTTGATTCACAGCTTCCAGAGGCCTCTTGCCCCCACCTACCTTTCCCTGGCACTTGGTTCATACTTACCTTAAAGTATTGATCCCGTTAAGTCTTATGTGCCTGTTTCTTCTCCCAACTCTATCCCAGGATAGTCTTTATAACACAGAACTCCGTATATGTCAAGCACTTAATAAATACTAGTTAAATAGTGAATGAATGAATGAATGAATGGCCCTGTGATTTGCCGTTCAGAAGGCAGAGGTGTGGCCTGGGAACAGTGTGCTGTGGACACAGCTGTCACAGGGGTCGGGTCCCCGGATGCTTCCTCTCTTTGTGCTTTTTCCTCCTCACCCACATGCAGACCTCCCTCCAGTCTTCAGAGCTGGACCCTTCTCAGGACTCAACTCTAGCAGGGAGGAGGCTTTCCTGAGTGCAGCCCCGGCCACTGAGTCCCGTGCTTGGCTGCTCTCCCTTTTTCCTTACTCCACTTCAGTGTTCTCTTTCCAATCCTGATACCTGGCCCACCATCTGCCTCTCAGACTGTTTCCATCACAGAGAGGGGATGTTCCCCGACGCCTGTCTTCCAGGAGGGCCCAGGTGGTTCTGAGCACTGCAGGTGCCCAGCAAGGAAGCAGGTGAAGCTGACTTACATCATCTACTGCTGTGCCCCATAAAACTCATACTTTACTGCTTTTTCTAAGATTTTTAGATTCAAGGGGTACATGTGCAAGTTTGTTACATGGATATGTTGCATAATGCTGGGGTTCAAGCTTCTATTGAGCCCGCCACTCAAACAGTGAACATAGTACCTGAGAGGTAGATTTTCAACCTTCGCCCCCTCCATCCCTCCTCTCTTTTGGAGTCCCTGGTGTCTACTGTTTTCATCTTTATGTTCTTGTATACTCTTTGTTTAGCTCCTATTTATAAGTGAGAACATGCAGTATTTGATTTTCTGTTTCTGTATTATTTAGGAAAATGGCCTCCAGCTGCATCCATGCTGTTGCAAAGGACATGATTTCAAGGCCGGGCACGGCGGCTCACGCCTGTAATCCCAGCACTTTGGGAGGCTGAGGCGGGCAGATCACCTGAGCTCTGGAGTTTGAGACCAGCCTGGCCAATGTGGTGAAACCCCATTTCTACTAAAAATACAACAACAATGAAAAAAGTTAGCTGAGTGTGGTGGCACGTGCCTATAATCCCAGCTACTCAAGAGGCTGAGGCAGGAGAATTCCTTGAACCCAGGAGGTGGAGGTTGCAGTGAACCAAGATCGTGCCACTATACTCCCGCCTAGGCGACTTTGTCTCAACAAACAAACAAAACGACACGATTTCATTCTTTTTAATAGCTGTGTAGAATTTCATAGTGTATATGCACCACATTACCTTTATCCAACGCACCATTGGTGTGCACCTAGGTTGGTTCCATGTCTTTGCTGTTGTGAGTAGTTCCACCAGACATCGGCACTGGTGTGTTTATCACAGCTTTACTGCTTTTATTTCTATATATTTATTTAAGGGTCACGCTAATCTTCTCTGTATTGTTCCAATTTTAGTATATGTGCTGCCGAAGCAAGCGCAGCTTTACTGCCTTGGAGCCTACTTTCAGCATCTGTATTTGGATCTGTTTCCCCAAATGTTCCTTTCCTGAGTCTCTCCTGTAGTCCTGATGATGAAGTGAATCCTGGGGACAAAGCCTCACCAAGTCCAAAGAAATATTATTACCTGTTTGTTTGGGTTTTATGTTTCTTTAAAAATTAAGATGAAGCATGTCCCTCAGTCTCCTGGAAAAGGTAATCAGAGATGATGATGAGTACCAAAGCCCACAGTTAAAAAACATGGGTGGAAACACGCCAAGTCCACTGTGCTAAAAGGGAGAGGCAGCTTTGCTGTGTCCCCTTCAGACACAGAGGGAGCAATACCTGCTTCGGGTCCAGGAGACTTTGGGCACCTGAAGAATCCCACCTTCAGACAGAGGGCAAGAGCAATGCAAAAAATTCCTGGGCATTGCTCAGCAAAGCACAGATGGGAAATAAAAGGAGAGTAAGCCTGGGCAACCCTGGGCTCTGCCTCTTGGTGTCCCCAGTTTTCATCCCATTGAGTGGGAATGGAGTTGGCTTAGGGGGCAGACATTCTGATTATGGTAGAGCCCGAAACATGGCGATAAAGAAATGGCTTTTGTTTTAGCTTTTCATTCAGATGTAGTTTCAAATTTACAAAAAAAGTGTACAAGGAACATTTATAAACTCTTTACCTAGATTCACTGATTATTAACATTTTAACCCGTAAGCTTTACTGGTTGATCATGTGCTCCCCACTCCTGTCTCATAATTTTTAAAAAAATTATTTGGAAGTCAGTTACATGTGTCATGGCTGTTTACTCCTAAATACTTCAATGGGTATTTTCTAAGAACCAGTGTGTTAGTCTGTTCTCGCATTCCTATAAAGAACTACCAGAGCTGGGCATGGTGGCTCACACCTGTAATCCCAACACTTCGGGAGGCCGAGGCAGGAGGATCACTTAAGGTCTGGAGTTTGAGGCCAGCCTGGCCAACCTGGTGAAACCCCGTCTCTACTAAAAATACAAAAATTAGCCAGGCGTGGTGGCACACACCTGTAATCCCAGCTACTCGGGAGGCTGAGGCAGGAGAATTACTTGAACTTGGGAGGTGGAGGTTGCTGAGACTGGGTAATTTATGAAGAAAAGAGGTTTGACTCACAGTTCTGCAGGTTTAACAGGAAGCATGCCTGGAGGCCTCAGGAAACTTACAATAGTGGAAGAAGGTGAAGTGGAAGCAAGCAGGAGAGGTAGAGAGAGAGAGAGAGAGAGCCAGCGCAAGTGGGGACCTGCCAAACACTTCAAAACCATCAGCTCTCAAGAGAACTCACTCACTATCACAAGAACAGCATGGGGGAAATTGGCCCTCGTGATCCAGTCCCCTCCCACCAGCACCCTCCCCAACACTGGGCATTACAATTTAACATGATATTTGGGTGGGAACACAGAGCCAAACCATATCAACAGGGATATTCTCTTCCATAACTGAGGTTATTAACTTCATGAATTTACATTGCTATGATGCTTTCTTTTTGGGATGAGGTCTTGCTGTGTTGCCCAAGCTGGATCTGGAACTCCTGGGCTCAAGTGATCCTCTGGCTTCAGCCTCTGGAGTAGATGGGACTATAGGCGTGTACCACCATGCCTGGTCATGATGCTTTTAACTGAATGTTAAATTCACGTTAATGTTCCAATTTTGCCAGTTGGCCCAATAATGTCCTTTATAGCATTTCTCCCACTGCAGAAAAGATCCAGTCTAGGATCAGATACTACATTTAGTTACCATGTCTCCTGAGCTTCCTTTAATCTGTAACATTTGTGTCACCTTTTGCCTTCCAGGACATCAACGTTTTTGAAGAGTTCCATTCCCCAGTTCCTGTTTAATGGAATGTTGCTTATTTTGTGTTTGTTCGATTTTTCCTCGTGATTAGATTGAGGCTGTGCATTCGCCACGGGAGACTACATAGGTGACGCTGGTGTCCTCAAGCCACCACGTCTGGAGGCACATGATATCCATGCGACCCTCAGTGGTGGTCATTTTCATCATCTAGACACTGTGTCGCTTGACTTATCCACTGTATAATGACTATTTTAAAACAAAATGTCTTTTTTTTTTTCCTTTGAGACAGTCTCGCTCTATTATCCAGGCTGGAGTGCAGTGGGACACTCATAGCTCTCTGCAGCCTTGATCTCCCAGGTTCAAGTGATCTTCCTGCCTCAGCCTCCCAGGTAGCTGAGACTACAGGTATGCACCACCATGCCCAGACAATTTTTTTACTTTTTGTAGAGACAAGGTCTTGTTTTGTTGGCCAGGGTGGTCTGGAACTCCTGGATTCAAGCAATCCTCCTGCCTCAGTCTCCCAAAGTGTTGGAATTACAAGTGTGAGCCATGGCACCTGGCCAAAATGTCTTTTTGAATGTTCATATATTTGTGGTGTAACAAGTAATTTCCCAAACACACACACACAACCATACACACACACACACACACAATTTCATCTTCCAATAAAGTTTCTTCTTTGCAGTGCCACATACGCATGAACTCTGAGGTCTTCAAATTCTACATGGGCAGCGTTGGCTTTCCGAGGACAGAATCCTCTCAAATAGGTTTCATTAAGAGGGGATTTAGGATATTAATGTACTTATAAAAACACTATGCCAAATGAAATGGATTATAAGCTAAGTCATGCCTTAGAGTTGGTCTTCCAATCTTCTAAGAGCAGGCAGCCTCCAACTTCCGAATCATAAATTCAGGTCATAATCAAGAAGCTGCCAGGCGGGGCATGGTGGCTCACACCTATAATCCCAGTTCTTTGGGAGGCCAAGGTGGGAGGATTGCTTGAGGCCAGGAGTTTGAGATCAGCCTCAGCAACATAGTGAGAGCCTGTCTCCATGAGAAATTTTGAAAGCTACCCCGGTGTAATGGCACGTGCCTGTAGTTCCAGCTACTCAGGAGGCTGAGGTAGGAGGGTTGCTTGAGTCTGGGAGGTTGAGGCTGCAGACAGCTATGATTGCCCCATTCCACTCCAGCCTAGGCAGCAGAGCAAGACCCTGTCTCTAAATAAATAAATAAATAAATAGAAGCTGCCACGAACCTCAACTGGTTGCTGGATCACACTGTACCTGCTACAGTCCACATGGACACCCAGCAGGCTAGTGACCAGATGCTGGGCGTGGGGCAGCCTCCGCTCATCTGCCACAGAAAAAGCTCAAGACCCCCAGGAGCAAACTGGCCTGCGGGCAGAGCAGGTACAGAAGGGCAGCCTCCACCTAACCACCACCAAACTGAGATCACTCTCACAGCCCTGCCTGCGCTGGGTCTAGGAACTGCAATCTGTTGGTTCCAGCCTGCGCAGTCCTGGGAGGGACACTCGGAGGAAGGCAGAGTGGGTGTTGAGGGCTGACCCATCCCATCCACCTTGCCTCCCCAGGCTTCCTACAATGAAGCAGCAATCCTCCTAAGAATTCAGACACTCTCCCACACTCTCCTCCCCTCAAGCAAACCAAAGAAGGCTTCTCTTTTGTAGTGAAAATGCTGCATATCAGAGGGCAGCTGGCTTTGAGACCATCCACGCCACAGCTAAGACGCGAGGGGCTGCTTCACTCTGGATCTCCACGCATAGCTTTTGATTCTGTGCCTGTCTGTAAACATATTGTTTGGAGCATAAAGCTAATAGGAAAACCAATTACTGCGGTCAGTTGCTGAAACATCCCTTTAGAGAATGATGCTGACCCAGTGGGCTAGAAGTTACGGTGCAATCAAAGATAGAGCCAAGGAGGGTGGACGGCATTTGGCTCAGAATCAAAGTCAGTGTTGGGGATGGGTCACAGCTGCAGAGGCATTTCTGGGGCACTGGAATAGACTGCTCAAAACTGTGGGAGTTGCAGGGGCAAGAGGGGACCAATGGACCAGGCGGGGATCAGGCACAAAAGCCACTGCTAACAAATCACCAAGGGACCTGCTTTCTTCTTCTTTCTTCTTCTTCCTTCTTCTTCCTCTTCCTCTTCTTTTTTTTTTTTTCTGAGACAGAGTCTCACTTTGTTGCCTAGGCTGGAGTACAGTGGCACAATCTTGGCTCACTGCAACCTCTGCCTCCCAGGTTCAAGTGATTCTCCTGCCTCAGTCTCCCGAGTAGCTGGGATTACAGGCACCTGCTGCCACACCTGGCTACTTTTTGTATTTCTCGAGGCAGCTTCTATTCATCCCTGCCCCCATTTCTCTTCCACTTTTCACCAGCCAGCGAGCCACACCACATCATTTGCCTGAGTGTCCGTGAGAAAGAGATCCATACCGACCATGTAGACTACAGCTGTCCATTGGCAGCTGCCCACAGCTCCATTTCGGCACAGTCCTCAATACTCACCATTTTCTTTCTTTCCGTGTGTGTGTGTGTCAGGGTCTCGCTCTGTTGCCCAGGCTGGAGTGCAGTGCTGTGATCATAGCTCACTGTAGCCTTGAACTCCTGGGCTCAAGCCACCCGCCCACCTCACCTCAGCCTCCCAAGTATCTGGGACTACAAGTGCATGTCACCATGCCCAGCTGGCTTATTCTTTTGAAGTTCCTCTAACCATAGCCTTCAGTGGTTTGGGGTGGGGGTCAATGGGGCATGGAGAGTGCCCTGTGAAAGAACTGCCATTGAACTCCTTCATTCCCTGAGTGGTGAGGGGAGGTGGCAGCTGAGGATAACACTCAGGTATGTAGTTTGGGAGACTGGCAGACGAGCAGGTTTTAGTGGCGCAGAGTGAGTTTAGCTTTAAACAGATCGTGTGTGAGGTGACTAGGGGACATGCCCAGGAACAATGATACCTACAAGCCTGCAAACTGAGACAGGTCTGAGTTAGATACAGTGATGGGGAGTTACTAGCAGTAAGGTTCTGGTTTTTAAAAAGGATGAAGTGTATCACATTGTTACCATGGCAACAGGCAGTTGAGCTCGTTTTGGGGATGAAGGGTGGAGGCAGGGCAAGTCCGTGAGTTCCATTTGATGGCAGGTTGAGAGCTACCTTCTAGGGAAGTGAGCTCTAATCTTGGCTTTGCCACCTGATTGAGCCACGTACCTTCACAGCCTGTAAAGTGTATGTGAGGCCAAATTGTAAGCAATGCAAAGACAAGGGATGACTATTTTTGCTGACTTTGGACATATATAGTTCTATCTAACACCAAATGTACTAGAAGTGGGTAATACATATTAAATATAAAAAATTAATTAAAAAATTAGCTGAGCATGGTGGTGTGAACCTGTAGTCCTAGCTACTCTGGAGGCTGAGGTGGGAGGATTGCTTGAGCCTGGGTGGCGGAGGTAGCAGTGAGCTGAGATTGTGCCACTGCACTCCAGTCAGGGTGACTGAGACTCTGTATCCAAAATAAAATAAAATAAAATAAAGACCCCTCACTAAGATGAGAAATTAAATTAATCTTAAAAATTACATCCAGGTGCCATGGCTCATGCCTGTAATCTCAACACTTTGGGAGGCCGAGGTGGGAGGATCACTTGAGACTAGGAGTTCAAGACCAGCCTGGGCAACATAGGGAGATAGGGAGACACCTGTCCCTACAAAAAAAAAAAAAAAAAAAAGCTAAAACAAAAAAACAATTAGCCAGACATGGTAGTATGCACCCATAGTCCCAGCTACTCGAGAGGCTGAGGTGGGAGGATCACTTGAACCCAAGAGTTGGAGGTTGCAGTGAGCCGTGATGGTACCACTGCACTCCAGCTTGGGTGACAGAACAAGACCCTATTTCTAAACAACAACAAAAATTACAAATAGGCCAGGCGTGGTAGCTCACGCCTGTAATCTCAACACTTTGGGAGGCCAGGGTGGGAGGATCCCTTGAGCCCAGGAGTTCAAGACCAGCCTGGCCAACATAGCTTCTCAGGAATGCTAGATTGCTTGGTCACAAGTAACCGGCACTGAAAATTTTGAAAAATAAAGCTGAGTCAGTGTTGGCTCCTGGCTGCTTGAAGTTCTTATCTAGGGAAAAACTACTGCAGTAATTATTTTCAAGAAGCAGAAGGGAAAAAGGAAATGAATAATTAGGAGGAATTGAAGAGAAGCAAATTTCCCTTCGCGCAAAGCTGGCAGATCATAATGCCTCTTTACCAAGAGGATTTTCTTCCTGTTCAATTTGCTTTTCTACTCCTCCTGAGTAGAAAAGAGAAGTTGTTAGGGGATGGGAAAAATAAACAGGGGAACAAGAGCGAAAAGAGGAAAAGAATGAAATCATCTTTCTACAGAAAAGGCAAGTTGCTGCTATTCTATCGGAAAAATAAAATGGAAAGAAATCACTAAAATCAACATGTAAATTTTGAGGAATGGGTGAAGATAGATTCATAATCCTTTTGGAACCCCAGTGTCACAAGAGAAGCGTGTCTGTGCCTGTGCCTTAGTGAGAGCCCAGTCTCCTAGGGCCCTGAAGTGTGGCCTTCTCCCTCTGTCTCCATGCACCTCTCCTAACCTGAGCGTATGACTAGTTAGCAAACAATTGCAATCCACTCCTCTTTGGCTTAAAGCTCATAAGTAGTTCCCTTTCACTGCCTCCCCTGGCCAGGCACGGGCTGGGCACCTTCCATTTGTCTAAGTGCCAGTTCGAGCCTCTGCAGCACGAAAGCTTCCAGGCTGGCCTGCAGGAGTACTGAAGCACCCTGCATAGAATCTCTTTGTGGGGGACACTGGAGAAAGGGCTCCCTAAAGGAAAGAGAGCTGTTGAAATTTGGTGCCAGGGCTCAGAGCTTCTGCGAAGCTGACCTAGGGGGTGCCTGGTACTGAAGACAGAGCACTCCACGCTCCCTAACAGTTCACTTAGACTTTGGGTTGTAACCGTCCCCTCCTAGCCTGTGAGCTCAAGTCCCTCACTGTGCTCACTGCTGTACCCCTGGCACGCAGCACAAAGCCTCAAAGAGTGGGTGCCGAACACGCATGGGCTGGACAAGTGGATGAGTGGGCTGGGTGACAGAAGAGGCGGCATTCTAAGAGCTGCTGGGCTGGACAAGCGGATGAATGTGCTGGGTGACGAAAGAGGCAGCGTTCTAAGAGCTGCTGGTGTGTCCGGAGTTTGTTCCTTCTGGTGGGTTCTTGGTCTCGCTGGCTTCAAGAATGAAACCACGAACCCTTCGCAGTGAGTGTTACAACTCTTAAAGGTGGCACAAACCCAGACTGAGCTGTAGCAAGATTTATTCTGAAGAGCAAAAGAACAAAGCCTCCACAGCCTGAGACGGAACCACAGCAGTTTGTGCTGCTGGCTGCGAGTGACCAGCTTTTATTCCTTTATTTGTTCCCGCCCACATCCTGCTGATTGGTCCATTTTACAGAGTGCTGATTGGTGCATTTACAATCCTCTAGCTAGACACAGAGTGCTGATTGGTGCGTTTTTACAGAGTGCTGATTGGTGCATTTACAATCCTTTAGCTAGACACAGAGCACTGATTGGCACATTTATAATCCTCTACTAGACAGAAAAGTTCTCCAAGTCCCCACTAGACTCAGGAAGTCCAGGTGGCTTCACCTCTCACTGGCACCTTGGTCACTCTACTGCCATCCTGAACCCAGCCTGAGCAGGGGAGGGCACAATGATATGGCCAATGGGAATGGAAAGAACAGCTCCTGGGGGGTCAGCAGGTTCCACAGCGTGGGAGGTGGCACCCATGTCCTCAACAGCACTGGATCTTTGGGTTTCTCCCATGGCTTCAGTTTTGTGAACCCTGGAGCTTTGGGCAAGTATTACTGGCCTTGTCTTCCCATCCCACAAAAGTAAGCTGGGCAGAAGGGGAGGAAACAGCAAACCCTGGGCCAAAGCTGGGGTGCTGTTCATGAGGATGTGAGGGTCCCTGCCAGGGGATGACCAGCGACTGGAGAAGAATTTGATGAGGAAGGAAGGCCCACATTGACCAATAAGGAAATGCTGAGAGTTTTTGTTCTGGGGAGCTTCAAATAAAGTCCAGTGGGGGCATGGCCTGGGGAACACAGGTCAAACATAATAATATCTGATTTCTTTGTTTCTTTCTTTCTCTCTCTCTTTCTTTTCCTTCCTTTCTTCCTTCCTTCCTTTCTTCCTTCCTTCCTTCTTTCCTTCCTTCCTTCCCTCCCTCCTTCCTTCTTTTCTTCCTTCCCTCCTTCTCTTTCTTTCTGTTTTTTTTTGAGATAGGGTATTGCTCTGTCTCTCCCAGGCTAGAGTGCAGTGGCACAACCACAACTCATTGAACTCATTTCAGCCCTTACCTCCTAGGCTCAATCAATCCTCCCACCTCAGCCTCCCAAGTAGCTGGGATTAGGGGCAAAAGCCACCATGTCTGGCTAATTTTTAATAGTTTTTGTAGATACAGGGTCTTTCTATGTTGCCCAGGCTGGTCTCAAACTCCTGACCTCAAGTGATCATCCTGCCTCGGCCTCCCAAAGTGTTGGAATTGTAGGCGTGAGCCACTATGCCTGGCAATTATCTCTAATTTGTAAAACCACCTTGCAAGGTAGGTGCCCTTTGTCACCCTTCATTTGCTATGAGGAACTGAAGTCTGAGAAGATCGGTTTGCTTGCCCTGGGTCGCAAGGCTGGTGAGCGGGGAGCTGAGCCTCACACACAGGCTGCCTCTCCGTGATGGAGGCAGCCATACCCATGGAGGTCACGCCCTAGAACAGAAACCCCGCCTTGCCCAGTCCATTATGACAGCAGACACTGTGGCATTGCCCTGGCATTGCGTCCTTTGGGCAAAGTCTCAGTCAAAGGAGAGAACGTTGTAGTAAAGAAAGCAAGACAGAGCTTTCAACTCTCAGGCCTGGAAAAGCCTGCGCCAGGTTCCTCCTGTGCATAGAAACAGGGAGGCAAAGGAATGAATTGAGTAATAAGCTCAAGGCTTCAGGTATTACAAACAGAAGCAATAAAATTGACGCTTGGCTGAGTTATCAGGAGGCAAAGAGGCAAAAATCCTATTTAAAAGATTATGCCAAATGGAATAAATCCAAAGTAATGGGATTGCTGAGCCTTAGCTGCCATAAAGGGAAACCATAGCATGTCTTGGTTTAAAAATAATAATAATACGGAGGATAAACACAAGCTGATTTTGTGTTTGGACTTAGTGTTTGGGGAAATAGTTATTATTTTTCCAGAAAGGGCTATAGTCAAGGGCTGTGCCTCCAGTGCAATGCATTCAATAAATATTTACGGAGAGTCCTCAGGCCTCAAGTGTTCTCGATGCACCCGAGCCAGTGGCGTGCTGTGTGTGCATCTGGGGTGCTGTGTGTGTGTCTGGGGGTGCTGTGTGTGCGTCTGGGGTGCTGTGTGCATGTCTGGGGGTGCTGTGTGTGCATCTGGGGTGCTGTGTGCATGTCTGGGGGTGCTGTGTGTGCATCTGGGGTGCTGTGTGCATGTCTGGGGGTGCTGTGTGTGCGTCTGGGACCGGGCGCCATTCTTCTTCATGTGGTGCTGCCTGAAACCCCACACCAGGTTTGTGGGATTTAGGAGAACTGGGGTGAACGAGATGTCTCTCCTGGGAAGATGTGGATTTGGGAGGCACCACCCCAGCAGAGAGGTCTTTTGTGCCCTTAGAGGGGCCTTCAGCTGGAAGGAGGAAAGCTGGAGTCACTGCAAGAGAATCTCAAACACCATGACTCACGTTTGATTATGCTAGAAGAGAAAACGCTTTGCAGGTCTGCTTAAAAACCTCATCGTGTTCCGCATAAGCAGTTATGTTCTGAGGTGACTGAGCTTTCGTAAGGCACAGTTCTGTTCAGTCATTAGTCTGCAGCACCCAGGACAGCCTCATCTCAGCTGTGGGACAGAGACCAAATGTTCAGACGCAGTCACCAGAAAGGGTGGTTCAGAAGCGAGGTAAGAACAGCTCCGGCTTTGAGTGCTGCTAAGTGCTTTATGCACTGTCTTTGTGTAGCTACTAAAGGTACCTCATCTGACGATTCGAAGGCTGAAGCTCAGAGAGATTCGGTAACTTGCCCAAGGCCACACAGCCAATGATTAGCAGAGCAGGGATAGCAGTACTTGACCCGTCTGCTGTCTGGTCTCTCCTAAAGGGGGAGACTTTAAAGCTAGATAATCGGGGGAACAATTCAGCGAAACAAGTAGCAGTTTGTGCTAGTAAAGGCCACATCCAATTCTGGAGTTTTCTTCTCCTTTGTTTCCTGCTTATTCAGAGAAGAAGATAGTACAGACATGACTGCAATTTCCCCGTGCTCAAACAGTTTTCTGTTACACACAACAAAAGCCTCAGTCTATGCAGATCAGGATCACTGACAGAGAATGTCCAGATGTGTGACAAGACAGTGACACAACCATAAAAGTGACATAGTGTCTCAGTAATGGTTTATATAAGAAGCACAGAGGATATCATGTACAAAGAGGGATTTCTATTTGTCTCTTAAAACAAAAAAATTAGCAGTCCAGAGGAAGGAGACTCCCACGCCTTGTGACCCTGGTTGATAAAAAGAGCTGGTTGAATCAAGGCGCATGGGCAGCTCTTGGTCCTGCTCAGAGCAGCCCTCCAGGCTGCTGTCCCCACAGCCAGGCAAGAATTCTGCTCACCGCTGCCGTCTCCCCGGCACCAGAAAGAACCAGCACAAAGAAGTTTCCAGCTTTTTGAGGATGGGCAGATAGGGAAAAGGAGTATCCCTTATGCTCTCCACTCCTTTTCCCTAACATCCTCATATCACTCTCCTCGGAGTTGTCACCATGAAATTCTTTCATTCATTCCTTCGTTCTTTCATTTGTTCCTTCCTGCATCCAGCCCCTGTCTATTCACGGCTCAACATTCATGCAGAGTTTAGTCTGTCAGATGCCATGCTCAGCCCTAGGGTTATAAAAATGAATAAAATGCAATGAGAGAGCATCTTACACCGGTCAGAATGGCTATTATTAAAAAGTAAAAAAACAACAGATGTTGGTGAAGATGTGGAGAAAGGGAACCCTGCTGGTCGGAATGTAAATTAGTTCATTCACTGTGGAAAACAGTATGGCGGTTGCTCAAAGAACTAAAAATAGAGCTACTGTTCCACTCAGCAGTCCCACCACCGGGCATCTACCCAAAGGAAAAGAACTCATTATATCAAAAACATAGCTGCACTCATATGTTTATTCCAGCACTATTCGCAATAGCAAGGATAGGGAATCAACCTAAGTGTTCATCAATGGGGCATTCTTTTAAAAATGTGGTATATATACATCGTGGAATGCTACTTGGCCTTAAAAAAATAAAATTAAGGCTGGGCACAGTGGCTCACACCTGAAATCCCAGCACTTTGGGAGGCTGAGGCAGGAGGATCACTTGGGGTCAGGAGTTCCAGACCAGCCTGGCCAACATAGTGGAACCCCGTCTCTACTGAAAGTACAAAAATTAGCCGGGCATGGTGGGCGCCTGTAATCCCAGCTACGTCGGAGGCTGAGGCAGGAGAATCGCATGAACCTGGGAGGTGGAGGTTGCAGTGAGCCGAGATCACACCACTGCACTCCAGCCTGGGCGACAGAGTGAGGCTTTGTCTCAGAATAAATAAATAAATAAATAAATAAATAAATAAATAAATAAAGTCTTTTCTAGCAAAAGTGATGGAACTGGAGGCCATTATCCTAAGTGAAATGACTCAGAAAGTCAAATACTGCATATTGTCACTTACAAGTGGGAACTATACAATGGGTACCTATGGACAAGCAGAGTGGAAAAATAGACAGGAAACGCCAAAAGGTGGGGAAGTGGGAGTGGGGTGAGGGTTGAAAAAATTACCTATTGAGTACAATGTTCACTGTTTGGGTGATGGGTGCGCTCAAAGCCCAGACTTCACCACAGTGAATTATGTGCATGTGAGAAGCCTGCACTTGTATCCCCTAAATATTTACAAATGAAATTTTAAAACTGAATAAAACACAATGCCTGTCCTCAAGCTACTAATTGTCTGGAAATGAGATTGGCGCATTAAAGGGTCTATGGAGGCTCCCTGCCTGGGGGCTGGGCTGGGCTGGCAGGGCTCTGGGAGGACTTCAGGGAAGAGAACCTTCAGCTGGTTCTAAAAGGGAAATGGGAGCTGACACAGCGGGAGGACTGCAGGGCAGGAAGGCAGTTTTCAGTCTGAGGGAGCAGCCAGTGTAAACTGCACAGAGAAGAAATCTCAGCCCTTGGGTGGTCCAGTAATCCTCTGGCAACCCCCTGCTTCCAGATCGCCCCACTGCTGATCAAGCCAAAATCTACCACGGGATTATTCTTCTTCCAGTCCGGGTCCCACCATGTCACTCTTCTGGTCCAACCTTTCGTGGCTTGAGATAAAAACCCCAATGTTTTGATGGGTGCCCAGGCACTGTGCAACCTGATCCCCACCTCCTATTGGGCAGATTTCTGCTACTACCCTTTAACCAGCACAAGCCTCTGAAAACTCTCAGCCAGGGATTGGAAACTCAAAGCCTCAGAACTCCAGGCACCAGAAAAGTGGGAGGTGCAGAGTGGATGACAGCAGGACACATATGACAGCAGACTGCTGAGCTGCTCTGTGTGAGGACGCAGGGCTGTCCCGGAGCCTGTCCTAGGCTTGGTCCTCCTCCCAGGCCTTTGTCCAGCACGCACCTGACATGGCCTCCTCTCCCGTCCATTTCCTTTCCTCTCTTCCACACTTGCCTCCCATGGAGACTTCCTAAAATACCTCTGGAAACAAACGCTCTCCTCTTTTCACACTAAAAAACACATATGTCTCAAACCAGGTTTATCTTCCTTTTTGAAACTAGCTCCTTCTCGGTTTTTCTGTCTCTGAGCATGGTCCTGCTCTTCTTCCAGTGATTGAGGTCTAAAAACACACATTCCTCCTGTCCTGCCGTCACCCTCAAACCCTGTATGTGCAAAGCATAAAACTGCAGGCCATAGTAGTTGGAAGGGACTTTGGATATTGTCTAATTTACTGGCCAACAAATCCAGGCATCTCCTTTAGAGCAACCTTTAGAGCAATCAGATCTCTGACCAATGATCTCCCAGATTATTTTTCATTCTTCTCTAATTGCTTAAAAATTATTTATATTGAATGAAAATCTGCCTCCCTGGGCCCCTTTTGTTCTTCCTCTCCAGCCACACAGAATGGGTCTCATTCCTCTTCTAAACACATTTGCCATGGGATTCTTCACCTTCCTCCGCTTAAACATCCTTTCAGTATTTTTTTTATTTTTTAAAATTTTTTTTAATTTTTTTTTTTTTTTGAGAAGGATTCTCGCTTTGTCACCCAGGCTGGAGGGCAGTGGTGCCATCTCAGCTCACTGCAAGCTCCACCTCCCGGGTTCGAGCAATTATCCTGCCTCAGCCTCCTGAGTAGCTGGGACTACAGGTGCCCACCACCATGCCCGGCTAATTTTTTTTTTTTTTTTTGGTATATTTAGTAGAGACGGGGTTTCACCATGTTAGCCAGGATGGTCTCGGTCTCCTGACCTCGTGATCTGCCTGCTTCGGCCTCCCAAAGTGCTGGGATTACAGGCATGAACCACCACACCCGGCCCCCTTTCAGTATTTTTTAGGTGACTTTCCCATGACTATCTGGTTACCTCCTTTAACTTGTCACGGTTCCTAATATGTAAACTGGGATTCAATCACATTCTGCTCAAATGATATTTCTTGGGTCTACTATGAGACAAGCAGCAGGTCAAGGTAATTCTGGGTGTGAATTCAAGAGTGAGACTGATTGGGGCCAGATCCTGCCCCTACTGTCTACTGGCTAGACAATGTTGACATTCGGTGTCTTCCTTCAAGGCTATGGGCAGTAAAAGGCTGAGAACAGAGTAATATCCAGTAAACATTCAATAGATGATTGCTGTTTTTCTTTTTGCATTTAAAAATATGCAACATGAAAAAGTGCTAATGATTGAAACTGAGTGATGCATATTTGTGGGTTTATCAAACTTAAAAACACTTTATGCATGTTCAAAATTTTCTATAATAAAATTAAAATTTAAAATATCATATTAATTAGGTGGGACACACCTATTTAATATCTGGGGATATTATAGCAGCTGGGATACAAAAATAGTAAAAAATTCCTGCCATTACTAACCTCTGACTAAATAGGGGAAATATACATGTAAACCAAGAGTTTCAGTGCAGCATTAGAAATGCAATGCAGGCCGGGCATGGTGGCTTATGCCTGTAATCCCAGCACTTTGGGAGGCTGAGGCAGGAGGATCACCTGAGGCCAGGAGTTTGAAACTGGCCTGGGTAACAGAGTGAGACTTTGTAAAAAGCAAGGAAGGAAGAAGGAAGAAAGAAGGGAGGGAGGGAGGAAGGGAAAGAAGAAAGGAAGGAAGGAAGGAAGGAAGGAAGGAAGGAAGGAAGGAAGGAAGGAAGGAAGGGAGGGGAGAGGAGGGAGGGAGGGGAGGGGAGGGAGGGGAGGGGAGGGAGGGAAGGGAAGGGAAGGGAAGGGAAGGGAAGGGAAGGGAAGGGAAGGGAAGGGAAGGG
The DNA here is from genome assembly GCF_006542625.1 of Nomascus leucogenys. Lineage (NCBI taxonomy): Eukaryota > Metazoa > Chordata > Mammalia > Primates > Hylobatidae > Nomascus > Nomascus leucogenys. Next base: position 11,755,252 of record NC_044389.1, on the reverse strand, counting down.
AAGGAAAGCAAAGGAAGAAAGAAAGAAATAGAGAAGAAGGGCTGGGCGCAGTGGCTCACGCCTGTAATCCCAGCACTTTGGGACGCTGAGGCGGGCGGATCTCGAGGTCAGGAGATTGAGACCATCCTGGCTAACACGGTGAAACCCCGTCTCTAATAAAAATACAAAAAATTAGCCGGGCGTGGTGGTGGGCACCTGTAGTCCCAGCTACTCAGGAGGCTGAGGCAGGAGGATAGTGTGAACCTGGGAGGCGGAGCTTGCAGTGAGCTGAGGTCGCACCACTGCACTCCAGCCTGGGCGACAGAGTGAGGCTCCGTCTCAAAAAAAAAAAAAAAAAAGAAAGAAAGAAAGAAAGAAAGAAGGAAGGAAGGAAGGAAATGTGGAGATGTATCCAAGCAATCCAGGTAGCTCAGCAGATGAATGCTTCAGTGAGTGGGGCTGGGGGTGGAACCACAGGTGTCTTTTGTTTTGGACGTTACCTTCCACTACTTGCTAGGAGTGCATTAGCTGATTGAATAGCCTGAATTGACTTGTACCCATCTAGAAAGCCCAATTTGGGGTTTTTCACACATAAAAATTTCTTGGGCTCTGGAGTCAGGGTGTCTGGATTCAAATCCCTTACTTCCAATGATTTAACCTCTTTGAGCCTCAGACTTCTTATCTCTGTTGGGGCCAATAACAGCACCTACCTTGTGGAATTACAAAATTAAGATGTGGAAATGAGCAGAGCATTTGGCATTGTGCTGGGCAAGCTGTTAAGTGCTCAAACGTTGGTTGTTTCTTACTTCTTCACTCCGACTCCTAAATTATTATTGCAGGTAATTCTTCTTCTATCCTGGAGTTTGTACGCAATCATCAACCCTCTTTAACCCCCACTTCCAGCAAGCACATTCCTGCAAGCCTTCCTTCTGATGGGAACTGGAAAGGCTGATTTGCCAAGCTTTCCATTCCTTCTCCTACCTCGTTCCCTTAGGGAGGCTCCAAGTGACTGAGGGGCCTCTGGGCTGGAGGAGACAGTGGAACGCAGGACGATGGGAGGGGGTTAAAATAACTCATGCTCTTGAAAAGGTAAAATCAGGCCTTGGGTAATGTGTAAGAGGGAGATGTTTAAAAATGACCCTTCCCTCTAGGGAAAGAGAAGAAAGACAAAACCTCCAGGCTCCACTTCTGCCGGTTTAGGGCCAGGCTCTGCTTTTTTGAGGCTACAGCTCCACCTTGTGGCTTCATCCACACGGTTGTCTGTCTTGCTGTAGCCCACACTATCACTGTCTTCTTATAAACAAAATTTTGTCCATAATTTAAAAACTGAATGCAATATCTAATTTATTTTCTAGGTCTGGAATGGTGGCTCACGCCTGTAATCCCAGCACCTTGGGAAGCTGAGGCAGGTGGATCACTTGAGGCCAGGAGTTGGAGATCAGCCTGGCCAACATGGTGAAACCCTGTCTCTACTAAAAATACAAAAATTAGCCAGGCGTGGTGGCACACACCTGTAATCCCAGCTACTCGAGAGGTTGGGGCAGGAGAATCGCTGAAGCAAACCTGGGAGGCGGAGGTTGCAGTGAGCCAAGATCATGCCACCGCACTCCAGCCTGGGCGACAGAGACCCCGTCTCAAAATAAATAAATAAAAATAGTCATAATAATTTACTTTCTCTATCGTAAAACACTGGAAAGATTATGTTCATTTTTGTCTTAATGAGATTTTCATCTTGGGAAAGCATTCTTTTCTGCAGGGGAAGACACTGTTTTGAAATTGCATTTCAGTTACTTACTTACACATCTGGTACTCCCTCCTATTATATGGAACTGCCAGTTTTTCTGCTATATAAAAAAAAAAAGTCATGTTCTAGAATGATACCTGCACAGGTAAGATGCTCACCTCATGTCTTCCCTCCTCTTCCTGCAGACACACAGCAGGGTGTCCCATTCAAACCTAACCTTGTTCTTGCCTCAGGCATCCTCCCTGGAATGCTCACCCTGCACCCAAGCTGGCTTTTCAGAGTCATTCAGAGCCACTCTAAGGGATCCCTTTTCACTGGGCCCTCTCAACTATAAAATCATCACCAGACATTTCGTCTCCCTTGTAACAGCTACACTCATCAGTGTAGCTGGTCGGTTCCCTCTACTATGAAGTTGTGTGTGTTTGTGTGCTCGCACCCTGCCCCCATAACCCAGGTGCGGGCTGAGGAGAGGAAGCATGTTTTATTTATTTATTTCTAAAATTTAATTTAATTTTTTTTTTGAGACGGAGTCTCGCTCTATCACCCAGGCTGGAGTGCAGTGGTGCGAACTCGGTTCACTGCAACCTCCGCCTCTGGGTTCAAGTGATTCTCCGGCGTGTGTGTGTGTGTGTGTGTGTGTATGTGTGTGTGTGTGTGTGTATGTGTGTGGTGTGTGTAGAGAAGGGGTCTTCCTATGTTACCCAGGCTGGAGTGCAGTGGCCAGATCATAGCTTCCTGCAACCTCGATCTTCTGGGCTCAAGCGATCCTAGAGGAAGGGTGTTTCTGTATGGGCACTTCTTAGGAAATCTCTGCTGCTTTGAAGGCGAAAAGAGCCCAAAGGCGGGTAGGTGAGCAGCGGATACAAGCCTCCCTGTTGTTGCATATGGGTCTCACAGGAAACTGAGTGAGGAGTAGGGAGGGCAGTGGGTTAGGAACAGCGATGGCCAGCAGATGGCGCCAGCCCCCAAGGCATGACGCGCCGGCCGCAGGAGCGCCTGAGAGTGGCCGCGAAGCTGGTCCCCAAACAAAGCTGGAGGCAGTGCGCTCTCTGGGGTCCTTCACATCCTGCCACTCAACGACCCAAAGGAAATCAGCTACTTCCTGGCTCTGGGGCTTCACCTTTCAGTGAGCCTCGTTAGCAGGTTTCGTTTTCTTTTGGGGGACGTGCGTGTGGTTTGTGACCCCTTTTTCCGTTGGCGCTCAGAGTCTAGAGCTCCCCGGGGTCCGCCCTGATCCGTGGCACCGCCTCGCCTCGCTCCCGCACCCAGAGCGGCGCTCACAGGTCCGTCGCTGCCTGCACAGAAGTCTGTCCTGGACCTCTTAGGTTAGACTGTCGCCTCCCTCCCTGACGCTACTGCTGTTTGGGGACTTGGACGCCCCTCTGCAGAGGCAGGGGGCCTCGCCTCCGGCCCCATGTGACATCGTCCTTGAAGAATCGCTGCCTCACCTAGATGTCCTTTGGGTGGCGCAGTTCTTTGGCCTTGCAGGAAGGCTGGTTGCCAAAAGCAGGGCTTTTGCTCAGGGCCCCCGTGGCTGACGATTGTGTCCTATGTGGGATAATTTAAAGTGCGCACAAGTCACTCACTGATCAGACGTCCCAGGGAGACCGAAGGGTGGGTGCAGCCTGATGGAACCTCTTCTCCAGGCCAGCAGAGGGAGGGAGGGCAGGCCTGCCCCACTACGCCTGTCCCCAAGAACCCTGTCTTAAACCAGCTCATAAATCCCCCATCACTCCCCCTGTGTGTCCTGGCTTCCCTCCTCAGCTCGGAGCAGTGGACATTTCCACCTGCGAGGTGAACTATGCCCTCCTGTGCCAACCGACAGGGATCGGGGAAGGTGGACAGAGGGGCTGCACCTCTGTCCTTTCCCCCCTGTACCTAGCGGGGTGCAGTTGTGGTTTAAGGACATTCTCCCGGCCAGAGCCGGTGGCCTGCAGTGTGGTCTTAGATGTCCTCACTGCAGGCATGAGGCCATGCCAGGTGGCCAGGCTAGGCTCCCAGGGGTGGTCCTGCCAGGCCCTGCTGTCTATGATGTGTGGGCAGCAGGCCTGGAGGAAGTAGACGGATGCGGGGGACAAACAATTCCCAAAGGCCTGATGACTCTGCTGGATTCGGCTGCCTTCATAAGCCTGCATTTCTAGCTTTCAGTGTTTCTGGGGTTAACTTTAAAACAAAATCAAACCAAAGAAAGTTTTTGTTATATACTGTGATTATCCACAACTCTTAAACATAGGGCAATGACAGTTTAATGCACTACCACATCTGCTCAGGGTCATGGAATTCTCTACATTTAAGAGTCGGGGGCCGGGCACGGTGGCTCACGCCTGTAATCTCAGCACTTTGGGAGGCCGAGGCGAGTGGATCACCTGAGTTCAGGAGTTGGAGATACCAGCCTGGCCAACATGGTGAAACCCTATCTCTACTAAAAATACAAAAATTAGCCGGGCGTGGTGGCATGTGCCTGTAATCCGAGCTACTCTGGAGGCTGAGGCAGGAGAATCGCTTGAACCCAGGAGGCAGAGGTTGCAGTGAGCCGAAATTGCATCACTGCACTCCAGCCTGGGCTACAAGAGTGAAATGCAGTCTCAAAAAAAAAAAAAAAAAAAAAAAAAGATAAAAGAAAAGTGGGGCAGTGGGGCAGAATTCCTAGGCGACCTGGTAGAGCAGGGTTGCTTTGAGCCTGTAGAAAAGTTCACTTTTCTGACTCAGTCTACTTCAAAGTGGCCTCTGAGGGACAGAGACCCTGATAGGATCTGGTTGTCTTGCAGAAAGGGGCAGTGAAGTCACTGACTTATTTTGTGGATGAATGCTGTTGCTGGATGTCCTAGCAGATATATTCCTCATTCTCCACTCAGCTTTCTCTGGCTGTCTCCTCCTGCCCATGTTAGCCCTACCCACTTCCATTCACAAATCCACCTTATGGATGGCTCGAAGGGTGCTTGAGGCTCATACTAAGGGGAATGAACACAGGCATCTCCCGGAAGAGAGCAGTCTGCAGAGAAAACATCTGTATTCCTGACTTGCGGACAGTGTGTGTCCTTTTATACAGCATCATGAAGTTCACCTTTCTCCATCTTTCTCACAAAGAAATCCTAAAAGACATTGAACATGCTTAGGTTTAAAAATGGGAGGGCATGATACAGTAGGAAGAGATGGCATTTGTCACCCATCTCCCCACTTTCTATCGGTGGACATGGGGCAAATTTTCTATCCTCTTTGAGTCTCAATTCTCTTACATGGAATATGGGGATAATGGTGCCTCTGATGTGGGGATTGGTTGAGAAAATGGACAAAGTGCCTAGCATGTAAAACACACATCAAATGACAACTCTCTTCTTTCCCCTGGACTAAAGCAGTAAGGAACTGAAGTTCAAGCTCAAGTTCTGCCACTCGCCAGCTGTGACCAGAGCACTTTGCCTCACCTCAGTGAGCCCTGGGTTCCCACCCGTGCATGAGTCTAAGGTGCCATTTTCTACGATTCTTGGATTTATTTTGTCCACATGTCCTGCTGACTTCCCCTTCAGAAAAGGACTGAGGTGAGTTTGCCCGGCCTGGTCTCCTGATGACCACTGCGATCCCCCTATTTGCTTGTCATCCCTCCTAAGCTTTGACACAGGTAAGTGGCAGGGATGCTAAATGACAGTGCAGGGAGTGCAGGAAACTGGCCAGCAACCACCTCTTCCAGGTCCCAGCGCATCCCCTATGCCCCTTCACTTCCGGGATTCTGACGGCCCTGACAGGGTGTGATGGGATGCACCTGGCAAGAACAGGGGACGCGTACCCTCTCCTGCCCCTCCCTGCCATGTTCCTTCCGTCCTTGCCTGTTTGAGTTTATTCTCTCATTGAAGAGAGAAAATGAGGCAAAATCATGGGGTAGTTGAGTGGCTTTCTGCCTTCCTCATGGAGTTTGTTAATTTTTCACATTTCCCCAAATCTTTATTTTATTTATTTATTTGTTTACTTTGAGATGGATTCTAGCTCTTGTCATGCAGGCTGGAGTGCAGTGGCATGATCTCAGCTTACTCCAACCTCTACCTCCTGGGTTTAAGCGATTCTCCTGCCTCAGCCTCCCGAGTAGCTGGGATTATAAGCGCACGCCAGCACACCCGGCTAATTTTTGTATTTTTAGTAGAGACAGGGTTTCACTATGTTGGCCAGGCTGGTCTCAAACTCCTGACCTCAGGTGATCTGCCTGCCTCAGCCTCCCAAAGTGCTGGGATTATAGGCATGAGCTACTGTGCCTGGCCTATTTTATTTATTTTTATTTTATTTTGTTTACTTATTTATTTGACATGGAGTCTTGCTCTGTTGCCCAGGCTGGAGTGCAATGGTGCAATCTTGGCTCACTGCAACCTCTGCCTGTCGGGTTCAAGTGGTGATTCTCCTGCCTCAACCTCCCAAGTAGCTGGGATTACAGGAGCCTGCCACCAGGCCCAGCTAATTTTTTTTGTATTTAGTAGAGACAGGGTTTCACCATGTTGGTCAAGCTGGTCTCAAACTCCTGATCTCAGGTGATCCACCTGCCTCGGCCTCCCAAAATGCTGGAATTGCAGGGGTGAGCCACCGCACCTGGCTTTACCTTATTTTTTTAAGAGACAGGGTCTTGCCCTGTTGCCAAACCTGGAGGGCAGGGCGCAATCATAGCTCACTGCAGCCTCAACTTCTTGGGCTCAAGCAGCCCTCCCACCTCATCCTCCTCAGTAGCTGGGACCACAGGCACGCACCACCACATCTGGCCCTTCTTTATTTTATTGTGAATGTAGCTGAAAAACGTTCCCCAGGAACTATCTCCTTTGTAATTTTTTTGCAAGGTAAAACTACAAGGTATATTGAAGCCAAGCTCTTTGGGGCTAATTTACAGTACTGTATAGGGTAACCTACAATAGGCTGGGCTCAGTTGAAACAAACTTGGGGGCTTCAGCTTGAGCAGATGGTTGAAACCTTCACATGGGGTTTCCTCTGAGCCCTGTAGTCTTCAGATCTTGGTTTCTCTCTTTCCTCCCTGCCTTTTTTTTTTTTTTTTTTTTTTAGGTGGAGTTTCACTCTTGTTGCCCAGGCTGGAGTGTAATGGCACAATCTTGGCTCACTGCACCCTCCGCCTCCCAGGTTCAAGTGATTCTCTTCTGCCTTAGCCTCCCGAGTAGCTGGGAATACAGGCATGCGCCACCATGCCCGGCTAATTTTTTTGTATTTTTAGTAGAGACAGAGTTTCACCATGTTGGCCAGACTGGTCTCAAACTCCTGACCTTAGGTGATCCAGCCGCTTCAGCCTCTCAAAGTGCTGGGATTACAGGCATGAGCCACCATGCCCGGCCCTTCCTTCCCCTTTCTATTGTATTTTGAATGAATCAACAAGTGTAGAATTATTAAAGTTGTTGGAGAGGAAAAACGTCTAAACTGCTACCTCTGTGCAACAATTCCAGTTCTTGGTTCTTACAATGAATCTGCTTTTGTGAAGAGCTAGAGAGTGATTGCTATCCCAGGGTGCAGCTGTTCGCAGCACAAAGCAGAAATAGTCAACATGAATATTATGGGTAGATTTCTGCAAACCATCCTCAATTTTCTTCCCTTCATTTAAAAGATATCTTTCTCCTGATGTCTTAGGTAGATTCAGAGACACATGAAAAGCAAAGTTTGCTTTTTAAAATAAAATGCTAAGTAGAATAGCACAAACGACTCTAAAATCAATGTATATGTGTATTTCTTTTAAACTTTAATATATAAAACACACATTTCTTTTAACAGGGACCTTGGCTCTGACGGTCTCCATGTTTAGAATTTGAGTTCTTAAGTGAATGAGATCCAGAAAAAGCACTTTTTCAGAAATAAGAAATGGGCTATGATGACATTGTCAATTCACAATTGCTATAATAGAATATCAAAGAGATTAATTTGCTCAAAGTTATAGTCCAGAGTGCTGGGATATAAATTCATGTTTTCTCATCCCATTGGTTTTTACCAACAGCAACCTCTCAAGGATGCTCCTACAGCTTACCTATGTGACATTTCTCAGGATATTCGAGCTGATAGTTTTTGGAAGGACAGGAGGGCAGGGAGAGAGTTTCAGGTATGTGAGGTTTGTTTCTTAAGCACATTCTGGCAAACCTCGGGCCACGTTTTACTCTGGGTCTCCGTCAGTGTGCAGACAATAGCAGTGTCCCCTTGACCTGCTGCAGTATTCGTTTGTGATGGCCCCTGCCTCTTCAGAGCTGCCGCGGGACCCGCCTCATTCAGATGGAAAGCAAAAGGCACTGGAAGAAGGTTTCATCTCCTGCATCTGTGGGATCAGCCCCAGTACAGGCAAAAATCTCATGCTTTCATACCAACCCTCTGGGGCTTTCATCTCTGCTCCAAAAAAATGGACAGCTTCAAAAATTCAAAAATCAATTGGAATGGAGCCAGCTCTGTCCAGTGGGTTATTAATGGCCCTGGAGCTAACTAATCATATTTGCACAGCCTTTTGGTAAACAGCTTCAACAACAACTAGGGTAGAAAAGAAAACACACACCCCATCCAATCAAGACAAACTTCAAGTATTGATTTCACCACCTCCTTCTCCCCTGCTGCCACTTTTGAAACAAATTTAGAGTATGACGCCAGGGTCATTGATCATTGGCAAACCCCCATGTCACCAGGTCCTGACTATGTTCTGCTGGAATAGTACGTTGCTTCATTCTGCTGGAATAACTTTTCCAAGATTTCCTGAGGCAGGGAATGTAAATCGCTGGATCCCGGGGAAGATGGCAGGGAAAGGAATATCTGGTTGGGCTCAGGTACTCCAGGTAGCTCTTCCCGACTGATCACTTCTCAGGTACCGTGTAAACCTCCACAGGAGCCGTGGGTCCTCCCTGAGCCCTGCAAACAGATCCCATTCCTGCCCCAGAGTCTTTACAGAGAGGCTTCCAGGTCTCCATTAAACTTCTTTCTGCTTTAGCTTCTGTTCTGTTTGTGGGAAAGACAAGGAGAACCATGAGAGCTATTTCAGAGGGACCTTGTCTCATCAGTCTACACCCTGGGCTTGCTGCCCTGCCAACTTAAAAAAAAAAAAAAGGTTTAGGGCTGGGCGCGGTGGCTCATGCCTATAATCCCAGCACTTTGGGAGGCTGAGGTGGGCAGATCACAAGGTCAAGAGATGGAGACAATCCTGGCCAACACAGTGAAACCCCGTCTCTACTAAAGATACAAAAATTGGCTGGGCATGGTGGCGTGCACCTGTAGTCCCAGCTACTCCAGAGGCTGAGGCAGGAGAATTGCTTGAACCCGGGAGGCGGAAGTTGCAGTGAGCCGAGATCATGCCACTACACACCAGCCTGGTGACAGTGTGAGACTCCGTTTCAAAAAAAAGAAAAAAAAAGGTTTTGGTCCTTACTCATAGTGACAGAAACAATGACAACTTGGTGACACGCAGACATCAATTTCCCACTCTCTTCATTGTTTTAAAATGTGACGTTCCTGGCTGAGCATGCTGGCTCACACCTGTAATCCCAACACTTTGGGAGGCTGACATGGGGGGACTGCTTGAGCCCAGGAATTTGAGACCAGCCTGGGAAACATAGTGAGACTCTGTCTCTAATAAATACATACATACATACATACATACATACATAAAATGTTTTGTTCCAACACAAATTAACTCTCTAATTGTGCAACATCCTCTCCAACCCTTCACTTCACCTCCATGTGTTTCAATGATTAATAAAACTGATTAATAAAGCAAGAATAACCTTACTTGTTTTTTCCTCTTTCAGATGTTTTTGTTGCCTATCTGACTATGTTGTCACCCTAGTGGTTGAGACTGAGGACACTGTCTAGGGTCCACTATCCAAATAATGACAATGGGGAAGGGGCGAGAGTAGGGGTGTTATTGACAGATGGATATGAGTTCATTTATTCATTCAACGAACCTTCACTGGGGGCCTACTGAATGCCAGGCATCGTGCTGCCTAACTCTTAGCTGTGCCACTCACCCAACAGCGGCCATGGGGTGGGTTTGGACTGGTTCCTTAAGCCTCGAGCCATGACTGCCTCACCTGAAACAAGGCAGACAATGCCACCTCTGGGTTTCTGTGAGGGCTCAATGAAAACTGTCGCAGGGCCGGCACTCGGCAGTGCCCAATACATTTTTGTTTCTTTTTTGCTTTGGGCCCAACACAAGGGAGGCAGTTTGGGAGTCTAATGTAGATTCATGAGCCCTCAATTTGTTAGTCAAATGGACTTTGTAGAGACCGAGGCACCCTCTTACACTTATCAGGGTATAAAAAACAAGTCCTCTCACCCCGCTCCATATCTTTGAAAAGTTTACTTTAGCTGGGCAAACACTAGGTATCAAAGAAACAAATAACAGAAACACAAAAGTTCAGTTATTCCAGGTGGGAGTTAATTAGATAACTAAAGTCATTGAATGGCGTCTGGACTGTCAAGTTTTAGGATAACTCAGTGGGAGTAGTCTTGCGTTAGGAATCAGGAGACCTGATTCTGACCCCAGCCAGGGTCACCACTTACTTACAAAAGCAAAGAGAGTGACTTTGGACTTCACCTCCCTGGCTCTTGCAAACTTCTCTTTATCTGAACAAGGAGGGGTTCCAAGGCGCCGGAGGGTCTAAGAGCCATCCATCCCTTCCCCACTTTCCTCCTTCCAGAACATCCCCTGAGTACCTCCTGTGAAACTGAGGCCAGTAAGAAGTGACTGGTCCACAACAGAACTCACATCGAGGGCGAGGCGGGGAAGACACATGCGGATGCTGGAGGTGTCATTTCTATTCTGGCTGTGACATAGGAAGCTCTTAAAATGACATCACTGTTCTGTGAACCCAAACTAGGACCAAGAATCTCTGTTAGTGTTTTTCTTATGGCTTTCAGTTCTGTTCTATTGTAAAAAACACAAAACAAAACAAACCCCGCCCCTCCTCCCCCCAAAAAAAACCAAACCAAACCAAACCAAAACAAAAAATGATGAGGAGGACAGAGATGCCACAAAGAGCTTCCTGGGGCAGAAGAATCATCACAGATACAACTAGGGTCACATTGCCGGGCAAGCGTCAGCACTACAATAGAGATATTCTTTTTTTTTTTTTAATTGTGGTAAAATATACATAACATAAAGGTCACCATCTTAACCATTTTAAAGTGGCATTAAGGACATTGGCACTGTTGTGCAACCATCACCACCATCCACCTCCAGAATTTTTTACATCTTCCCAAACTGAAACTCTGCACCCATTAAACAACAACCCCTGCCCCCCTGCCCCTGGTCACCACCATCCCACTTCCTGTCTGTGAATCTGTTGTTAGATGCCTCACATGAGCAGATTCCCATAGTGTTTGTCGTGAGTGGAATCGCATAGAGTTTGTTATGAGCAGATTTGCATAGTATTTGTCATGAGCAGAATCACATAGTGCTTGTCATAAGGATAATTGCATAGTGTTTGTCATGAGCAGATTCACATAATGTTTATCGTGAACTGATTTGTATAGCATTTGTCGTGAGCCGGTTTGCATAGTATTTGTCATGAGCGGAATCGCATCGTATTTGTCGTGAGTGGATTTGCATAGTGTTTGCCGTGAGTGGAATCACATAGTGTTTGCTGTGAGCAGAATCACATGGTGTTTGTCATGAATGGATTCGCATAGTATTTGTCATGAGTGGAATCGCATAGTGTTTGTCATGAGCAGATTTGCATAGTATTTGCCATGAGTGGAATCACATCATATTTGTCATGAGTAGATTCGCACAGTGTTTGCCGTGAGCGGAATTGCATAGTGTTTGCCATGAATGGAATCGCATAGTGTTTATCGTGAATAGATTCACATAGTATTTGTCATGAGCGGAATCGCATCATATTTGTCATGAGTGGAATTGCATAGTGTTTGCCATGTTTGCCGTGAGCGAAATGACACAGTGTTTGTCGTGAATGGATTCGCATAGTATTTGTCATGAGCAGAATCGCATCGTATTTGTCATGAGTGGAATTGCATAGTGTTTGCCATGTTTGCCGTGAGTGAAATCACACAGTGTTTGTCGTGAATGGATTCGCATAGTATTTGTCATGAGCAGAATCGCATAGTATTTGTCATGAGCAGATTTGCATAGTATTTGCCATAAATGGAATTGCATAGTATTTGCCATGAGCGGAATTGTATAGCATTTGTCATGCTGTGACGGTAGCCATGTTCCTTCTTCTGAGGGTGGAAAGGAGAACTGAATCTACCTGCAACTGAGGCTCCCACCGGACCAAGCCATCCATGGGGAAGGAATTAATCTGTGTGAAGGTTGCTGCCCCATGTTATCTCAATAGCATCAGCCCAAAAGGGAATGTGGGCTGTTGCCATGGAGATTCTGCCCAGGGGTCACCTCTGTGGTCCACGAAAGGAGAAGGTTCTGGCAGCAAACCCTTTCCTTAGTCCTGGGGCCTGTAAGGGACCCCTTCAAGTCTGAAAACCCATCCTGCCCTCTCTCAGCCTTGCAGTGGCGCTCTCTCTGCCCATACCCTTCACCCTTGCTTGCCTGGCCAGTCCTCCCCACCCAGGAAGGCCTGATTTAGCTGTTGCTTCCCGCAGTAGCATCCTATGAGCTTTGATGCCACCTTGGTTACCTCCATGGAATTCCTTATGATAAAAAATTGTCCCTTTACTGATCAATCTCCTCCAGCAGAGCATAAGCTCATTTTGGGAAGGGGCAACTGCTGCTTCACCGCTCACCTCTGAGCCTGGCAAAGGCAGACAGCTGTTTCAGGTCAGGCCTTTCTCTGGAGTGAGGGCTGGAGGGCACTCAGGGGGAATCCGCAGGGAGGAGAGGGAAGTTATCCAGGGAAAAGCTAAGCAGAAGTGTGGCTTCAGATGAGTCTAACCTGACCTGATTGCCCTGAAGAGTTCTGGTACCTGAATGCACCACAGAGTTGTCCTGCCATGTATTGGGGGCCAGGTTTTTGCACCTGTATGAGTCAGTCATTGGGTACAACCTTCCAGGCATAGCCAGGTTGTGCAATGCCCTTTGCAGAGGGCAGCTCTCTGGGAAGTCGGCAGCTGTGCCTGCAGCTGGCACTCACACACCTGGGGGTGGTGAGAACCAAGAGCATCTACTACAGCACAAGTGAGTACTTGTTCAATGAATGCTTGTCAATAGTAATGATGAAAACAAAATTAGCTGCTAATGATGAAAACAAAATTAGCTGCTAATGTTCACTCTGTGCCAGCCCCTGTGCTCTTTTGCTTACACCGTTTCATTCAGTCTCTACCACAACCCCACGAGGTAGTGCCAATCGTATGAGGAAATTGATGTCCCACAGAGCCGAGTGACTTGCCCAAGATGCACAGCTAAAGGCTGGCAATGTCCAGGCTCAAACCTAGATCTCCTTGCCTTGATCCCAGACGACAGGCATGAATGTTAAAGTCCAGGAAGCACTGTAGGGGAAAGGACATTGAGACTTTTTCCCTTCCTCTCTCTCTGAAAACAACTTTTGCTCACGTTATTTCCTTTCGCCAGCCTACTTCTGTGCAATGTGGGCCTGTGCTAAACTGTGAGGTTGTTAAACTGGTAAAAACCTTTAAACAACACCTTGATCAAGTGCTGCCTCCTCCCAAGTGGCCTTCACCTTTCCTTCTGCAAAGCTGTCCCCTTAAATACCAAAGGTGTCAAATGGCTGCAGGTTGACTTCCTCTTGGGTCCCCACAGACAGAGTCCTTGACACAGGTAGACTTAGGGTCAATGAGAGAGCAACCTTTACATCCCTGGAGTGCCCCTCTATTTCTGTACTTTGGCCCATGGAAACGTCCTGGTCAACACTTCCTTGCTGCTTTATCTTTCAGAGGTCCCAGGCCACCACAGTATTTGTCCTAATTAGAATCAGTTTGCTTTGCAAACCACACTCAAGCTCTCCTAGACACTGAGCAGCTGCTCCTCTGACGTCCCCACCAGAGCCCTTGTTTGCACTGTATGTTGTCAGCAAACAGACCGCCTTGAACAAGCCACTCAGGAGCGCTCCTCACCCGGGACCGGAGCAGCAGGCACATGGAAAACTCTCCCAGCTTTTCCTTAACAGACGGCTACCTTGCTTCATCATTTCAAAAAATGATAGCAAGAAATAAAGCACTCATACAAACATGTACAAAGAGGTCATGGAGCGTGGAAAGAACGATAATACACACACCAAGGAGCAGCCTCTTGGCCCTTGCTCTCCCAGAACGTATCTTTCTCAGCAGGAAGAAGTTTAGCAGAGGATTATGGAGATGGTCTCAGCAACAAGACTGCCTGGATTTCCATCCTGGTTCCTGCCCCAGGTGGCTTAACCCCTCTGCAGTTGAGTTTCTTCACCTGTAAAATAGGGATAAGTATTCTGTTGGAAGAATTCCATAAGCTAAGAAGTATAGAGTACTTGGAACAAGGTCTGGTACACGACAGACTCTCTCTGAATAGTAGAATTTATTTGTCTTTCTGCTGGCTAAAAGCACTGAGTGATGAGGTTGTTTGGCACTGGTGGTGGTGTGTTATTTCCAGAGGAAGGTCCTTCCGGGCAGGACATCAGCAGGGTGAAATGCTTGTCAGTACCTCTACTTCCCAGACGTAGTAGAGACTTTGGCTGGCACAGGAAGACAGTTTCTGACGGAGAGAGGCTGAGGAGCGACAACAGCCGGCTGCCCCAGGCCCCTGGCTCTGCGCTCACTTCTGCTGTATTTATCCCAGTTGAACTTACCCCACCCTTCCCCACCACATCCCAGAGACCATTTCCAGACCCAGCAAGACAGTATGTGTCTGTATATCCCACCGTTCCTACATTTGTGCAGCTCAGAGGGTTTCCTCATACATTCTCTTGTTCCATCTTGCAGGTATCAGATGGATACTTGAGTGCTAAGCTGGTTGTCCTTGGGCCCTTCATGCCAGGCTCCCAGCGGCCCTGCCCTCTGAACATCAGGCAATGCCTCTCTACGATACATAGCTTTAATCAGCAGCAAAATAAAATGGGGCTCATTGAATAAGGCTTACAAAGATGATGAGCTCCTGCCTGGGTTTGCACCACCTGCTGTGCGGACGAGCCGCATCTGTGGACTCCTCCTTAGTCAGACCAAGCTGCCATCTTTCCCTTGGCTCCAAAGGTGTCCTATGAGCTGCCACACCTACTGTAGGAATGCCCAGCAAAATCCTGACTTGGCAACAGGGACCAGGGATGGAGACTTTGACACATCTCCGGTGACTCTTCTGGAAAAGAGTGGAAGATCTGCCAGTGAGCGATAGAAGCGTCACACCCTGGTTCCCAAACCCAGCCCCAGACATTCTGGTGCCGAGAGGTGTCACTTCCTGGCAAAGG
Organism: Nomascus leucogenys; assembly: GCF_006542625.1. NCBI lineage: Eukaryota > Metazoa > Chordata > Mammalia > Primates > Hylobatidae > Nomascus > Nomascus leucogenys. The sequence continues at coordinate 11,740,228 of NC_044389.1, read as the reverse complement.
TGAAGGGAGGGTCAGTTTCTCCCTGCTGTTCCTGATTCCATCAGCTCTTGACCCACAGAGCAAACATGTGCCCAGCCTCTGCAGCGACAACCAGGTGTTCTCCTGGACTCACCCTGGCCCAGACCCGCTCGGTGGAGTTGGCATCTGCCGTGAGCCTCCCATTTGATTTGATGGTTTCCATTTAGTAGGTATTTGTAGATGCAGCCAGTCCTTTGAAGAATTATTATGCTCATAAAGTGCAGAGAAAATGGTATAGCCCCACCTACTTCTCAGTTCTCTGAGGCTCAGGAATCAGCACGTTTTCCTGATTTCGCTCTAGGCTTTCTTCACTCCCGTAATGAGCAGTAGGGGTCACTGTGTAGCCACAGAACGCCTCCATGAGGCTCCAGAAATCTAACTCCACCTACCTCTGGGCTGGACCAGAACACTTGGATGAAACGGCCGAGTCACCACATCTTCACAAAGTCAGGGGACACATTTAGCAGGATCTTTTCTGATTGAAATGATCAATGGCTATTTCTATGTTGCTGAAGTGAAAATGAATATAGTGATTTGGGTTGGAATCACTATGTTGATATAATACATATATAGTGATATAAATGACTATATTGATATAAATGATATTGTCACCAGCTTGTTATGCTCCTGAATTTCCTCAATTAGTTTGAAAATTGGTCTGTTTTTCCCAAATAAGCTTAGAATACAGTTTTGTTTTGTTTTGTTTTTAGACCGAGTCTCGCTCTGTTGCATCTGCTGGAGTGCAGTGGTGCAATCTCGGCTCACTGCAACCTCTGCCTCCCGGGTTCAAGCGATTCTCCTGCCTCAGCCTCCCAAATAGCTGGGGTTATAGGCATATGCCACCACACCCGGCTAATTTTTATTTTTAGGAGAGATGGAGTTTCACCATGTTGGCCAGGCTGGATACGAACAGAATATACAGTTTTAATTGCATGCGTGTATGTGTTTAGATACTGATAAGAAAACATTGTGTTAAAAACCAAGTATCGCATTATTCTGTTTCTTAAGACCTAGATTTACAGAAGATAAACATTAGAAAACAATATTCAGCAGTCTTGTTTCTAGTTTTAACATTGACCTAACATGAAACAGAAGAAAATTTGGGATCAATAATAACAACACTTTGGTACCAACCACAAAACAAAAAAAGTTGAAAAAAAAAAAACAAACCCACACCCTCAAAAGATAACTATGTAGTATGTACAAAAAAAGTGAGTAGAAATAAAATAAATCAGATACTATGTGGGAAAGGGCTTTGTTGTCCATACATTGCCATAGTTGGCCCAGGCAAGGATAGTGGCAATTGAAACACTTTCTAAGATGCACAGCCCTGCAAGTCAGCTTTTGGCTAGTTTCCTAGGTATTTAACTTGGAATTGGCCAACGGCCCTGGCTGCTCCTCACAACCCCTACCACCTCTGCCCACCAGGGGGCTTCACTCTCACCTGGTCTACGATCTAGCCATTAAGGCTTCGGGGAGAAACAGGAAAATCAGCACAGCCCACCAACTCCACTGCCTTGAAACTGCTTCTGCGTCTGTCGGCCCGACTGCCTTCCACAGTACGGCAAATCCTGGGCGTTCAACAAATATTGTGGACCACCACTACGCTAGAACCACCAAAGAAATATGATCAAGGCTGCACAAAGCAGTGCACTGAGGATCCACTGCTAATGAATTTGGAAAATTTAAAAGTCACAGGCTTGGTGCGGTGGCTCAAGGCTGGGCGCGGTGGCTTAAGGCTGGGAGCAGTGGCTCACGCCTATAGTCCCAGCACTTTGGGAGGCCGAAGTGGGTGGATCACGAGGTCAGGAGTTCGAGACCAGCCTGGCTAATATGGTGAAACTCTGTCTCTACTAAAAATACAAAAATTATCTGGGCGTGATGGCACACGCCTGTAGTCCCAGCTGCTTGGGAGGCTGAGGCAGGAGAATCGCTTGAACCCAGGAGATTGCAGTGAGCTGAGATGGAGCCACTGCGCTCCAGCCTGGGTGACAGAGCATGACTCTTGTCTCAAAAAACAAACAAAAAAGCCACACACATTGAAACCATTTTCTAGTGTCCAGTTCTGTAGTATTAGGTAGATTCCCACTGTTGTGCGACCATCACCACTATCCATTTCCAGGTCTCTGTTCACCCTGTGGAATGGAAACTCTGTAGCCATGAAACAACTCCCCATTCTTCAGTCCCTGGCAACCACCATTCTACTTTCTGTCCCTATGAATGTAACTACTCTAAGTATTAAATGAGCCAAAATCATTAGCAGTCAATCCTCAATGCACTGCTTCATGCAGCTTTGATCATATTTCTTCGGTGGCCCCAGTGTAGTGACCGTCCACAATATTTGTTGAACGCCCAGGATTTGCCACACTGTGCCAGGCAGTCGGGTTGACAGATGCAGAAGCAGTTTTGATGCAGTGGAGTTGGTGGGCTATGCTGATTTTGCTGTGTTTCTCCCCAAAGCCTTACTACCTCGTGTGAGTGGACAAATACATTATTTGTCCTTTTCTGACTGGCTTGCGTCACTTAGAATAAAATCTTCAAGGTTCTTCATATTGTAGCACATATCGGAATTTCCTTCCCTTTTCAGGCTGAATAATATTCCATTGTATGGACATTCCACATGTTGTTTATTCATCCTTTGATGGACACTTAAGTTGCTTTCACCTTTTCACGGTTGTGAATAACGCTGCTATACACATGGGTGTACACACGTCTATTCGAGTCTGTGCTTTCAGTTCTTTTGAGCGTATACCTCAAAGTGGAGTTGCTGGATCGCATGGTAATTTTAAGTTTAATTTTTTGAGGAATCATCATACCATTTTCCACAGTGTCTAAACCATTTTACATTCACACCAGTAATGCACAAGTGTTCCAATTTTAACAGCTCCTCAGCAACACTTGTTATTTTCTGTCTTTTGATAATAGATAGCCATTCTAATGGGTGAAGTAGTTCCTTCATTTTTTGACTTCATAGTTTTCTATTTCCTCTTTGTATGTCAATGGTTTTGTAATATCTTCTATAGAATGTCAATTCAGTATTTCTTCTCGCACAGTGGCTGGGATTTATAAATATGTGACTTCACATGACATATTCACCATATATAGCACTACTATAGACTTCTGTCCTACAAACTCAGAAATCCTGATAAACACTTGACTCTCATAAAAAATAAAAATAGTCCAGGCATGGTGACTCACACCTGTAATCCCAGCACTTCGGGAGGCTTAGGTGGGAGGATCACTTGAGCCCAGGAGTTTAAAACCAGCCTGGGCAACATAGTGAGACCTTGTTTCTACAAAAAAAAATTAAAAACTAGCTGGGCATGGTGGCCTGTGCCTGTAATCCCAGCTACTCAGCAGGCTGAGGCAGGAGGATCACTGGAACCCAAGAGGTCAAGGCTGCAGTGAGCTGTGATCAAGACACTGCACTCCAGCCTGGGCAACAGAGTGAGACCATGTCTCAAGTAAAAAAGAGATCAAATAAATAAATAAATAAAAATACAATGCATTGGATTTATAATCGTTGCGTTATTGAGTATATCCCTGAGGCAGAAACCTTCTGTTTAGACCCAGCATCATTGAGGACTGGCTTCTCCACTAAAAATTTTACGCCTGTGATTAGAAGAATGTTGTACCTTGTGCCTTGATGCTGGGAACACTGTGCAGGGGGAGCAAGCACATTCTGGAACCCATTCTTATGGCAGAACAGCTGGCGACAACTGTGCACAGAAGTGACTGCGAGCCACACAGATACGTCTCACTAACCCAAATTAAGTGTATCCCTATTCAACTTTCTCTTAGCAGGATCCCAAAAATGCCCATGCCCATTCCAATGCCACCCAATGCTAGGGGTAATATGTGTGTTCTTTTTCTTATTGCTCTGTGGCGGTTCTTCATATATTAGGAATATAAGTCCTTTATCATTTTTATGTATTACAAATATAGTATTGAACTGTGTGGCTTGCCTTTTCACTTTTTTTTTTTTTGACAGAGTTTTGCTCTTGTTGCTCAGGCTGGAGTGCAATGGCACAATCTTGGCTCACTGCAACCTTCACTTCCTGGGTTCAAGCAATTTTCCCGTCTCCCGCCTCAGCCTCCCTAGTAGCTGGGATTACAGGCGCCTGCCACCACACCCAGCTAAATTTTTTTGTATTTTCACTAGAGACATGTTGGCCAGGCTGGTCTCGAACTCCTGACCTCAGGCAATCCACCCTCCTTGGCCTCCCAAATTGTTGGGATTACAGGTGTGAGCCACTGCCTTTTCACTCTCTTAACTGTGTTTTTGATGAGCAAAAGTTCTTAATATAGTTCAACTTATCTATTTTTTTATGGTTAGGGATTTCAGTGTCCTGTTTAAGAAGAGTTTTCTCTACCTCAAGACCAGGAAAATATTTTCCTATTTTCTTCTAGAAACTTTATTCATTTACCTTTCACATTTAGATGACCAATCCATCTGCAACTGATTTTTGTATATGGTATGAGATGGGGCGAAAATTTATTTTAAAAAAAAGAAATACCGATAACCAATTGCCCTAATACCAGTTATGAAGACCATTTTTTCCTCTGTCCTCTGAGCTTCAAGTTTTGTCATAAATCCAGTTTTGTCTATTATGTGTGGATTTATTTCTGGACTCTGGGTTTTTTGTTTGCTTTTTGAGACAGAATCTCGTTGCACACTCGGGCTGGAATGCAGTAGTGTGATCATGGCGCACTGCAGCCTTGACCTGTGCTCAAGCGATTCTCCCATCTCAGCCTCCCAAGTAGCTAGGACTACAGGCACATGCCACTATGCCTGCATTTATTTATTTATTTATTTATTTATTTATTTTGTAGAGACAGGATTTCGCCATATTGCCCAGGCTGATCTTGAATTCCTAGGCTCAAATGATCTTCCTGCCTCAACCTCCCAAACTGCTGGGATTACAGGCATGAGCCACTGTGCCTGGCCTGTTATTTTTCTATCCTTGCATCAATACCTCTTGGTCTTAATTCCTGTATGTTTATAATAAGTCTTGGTTTCCAGTAATGTAGAAACTTCAATTGTAATCTTCTTGATGAATATCTTACCTATTCTCGGGATTTTGTATTTCCATATAAATTTTGGAAACGGATTGTCGATTTCTAAAAAAAAAAAAAATGCTGGCATTTTTATTTGGATTATATTGAATCTATAGCTCAGTTTGGAAAATAAGTAATTTAACTTTTCTAAGTCCTACGTTTCTCTTCTGAAAAAAAAAGAAAAAATGCTCACTGAGCAATTTTTAAACTGGAAAAAATCATTATAGAAATGCTGGATTTTTATTATAAAATGAGAAGGAACACAGGCAAGGACTGGGGCAAGGTCAGCCTACAGTGGATTTCCAGAAGGTTGGAGTGACTCTGGAATCTGGTTGCCCTCCGGCGGCACTGGCCCAGGTTGCTGGAGCACGGGCTGTTCGGCTGCCGGCTGCCGCTAGTTAGGAGTCAGGCTGGCTTCTAACTCAAGAGGCTTGAGTCCAGGAAGAAGAGGCCGTGGGGTTTTCCTGCACCGTTGTTCCCATCCCATCCACAGGGGGCGCCACATTTCTCCTGATGATTGTGTGTTTGCCTTCCTGCATCTTTTTCTTTGTAGACTGGAAACTGCAGAGCAATCACATTACCTTTATTTTTCAAATATGTCCACTGTGTGTCAGGCCCAGCTCTGGGTGGATTCATCTCCCCGCTTGTTCTGTACAGAATGGCACACTTGGAGAGAGGACCAGATGTGCCAATGGGGAAAGGGCATCAAGAGAGTCCCTCGTGACCCCCCGCTGTCTCTAGGGTCCCCCTTTTGTTCCCTGGAGCAAGTCCTGAGCCAACCTAAGGCCATTTGTGTGTTCATGTGACCAGGGCATAAAGGGGACACAACCTTCTTTCTCTGGAGTCAGCCTGTTTAGCAAACGCAAGGGTCTGACACCTCCTCTCTCCACCCTCCCAGCCTCAGCCTGCCAGTTCCAGTGGTTTCTTTCAAAGCTTTCACCGCAGTCCCCCGAACAAATACTTTTTTCCCAAGAGGCGTCCCCAGGCTGAAACAGGGGGAAGTAAATGTGACCCCACTGCAGTGCCTCCCACAAGTCATTCTGCCTCCTTCATCCTGTCCTGGTCTTCAGGGAGCCCCTGGGAGGGAGACCTGTGTCTGCAGTGGCCAGTGTCTAGCAGAGGTGGTGCCTCTATCCAAAGCCATGGCCCACTCTCCTGAGTGCTGAGTGAGCCCCAAACAAACCTTGGAGAACCTTCCTGCTTTCAGGTGTCCCAGGATCCCTGAGCACTTCTGCCCATCTAGCCTCCTAGAGGAAGCCCAGTCGGGGGTGGGTGGGGGAGGGGCGGTAGGGGAGTTAGCACCCTCTTGAGAAAAGCGGCAGGCAGCCAGGCAGCAAAGGACAGAAGGATGCTAGCTGGAGTATGCTCAGCCCAGGTGCCTGGGGAGGGTCCTCAGTGTCTGCAGCGGAGTCTGGATGTCCCTGCCATGGGCAGAGCCCCACACTGGGCAGGGCGGAGCTGGCTTGGTGAGGAGTCCTACCTGCCTCCACCGTTCCCTGAGTGCTGAGCGGCGTGTGGGCTTTGCCGGGATGGCTGAAGGAACAGAACCGGACCTGTGGTGTCCTTCTTTATCCCAGCCCCTCTGGACCCGGCCCCTCTGAGGCAGTGTGGCAGGTGAACCCCCTGAGGACACCCTCAGGCCCCCTTCTCGTTCCTAGGGTCAGGGGACGTGCTGCAGCCTGACCCCAGGAACATTGGGATTCCTACCTGTCCTATCCCCCCCTCCTGTTGGGGCAGCCAGCCCCAGCTGAGGGGAACCAGATGTGAGAGTCGGAAGCACACCCTCACCCTCCCTTCCCAGCAGCTGGCTAGAAGGCCTCTCTTAAAAGGCCTGGGTACCTGGCCATGGGGGTGGGGAGGAAGGAAGGGAGTGGGAGAGAATTAGACAAAGGAAGCCCACCATAAAACCAGCAGCAGGTCTGTAATCATGACAGCCCTTTGTTTAGAGCCGGTTTAAACAAGTTGTGATCCTTTGGAAGGGGAGGCCATAAACCGAGGGGGGAAATAAAAGTGTTTACAGCAAGGGAGACCCAGGTGCTGGGGGATTCGTTTGGCCAGGATCAATGCGGGAGCGGGGCTGGTGTGGCCTGGCCTGGCCTGGGCTTGGAGAATGGGCTTCCTCTTAGTGCCAGGCGGCTCCAACATCACAGACTCAAACCCGACGAGGGGCGGCCCTCCCCACCCACACCGGCAGTCGAGGGGCAATCCCACATTCCAACCTGGGGGCACAGGGCAGGGAGCCCAGATCTGCATCATCTAGAGATTAATTGCCTGGGGCCGCAGAGCTTACAGTCAGCGTCTCTGCTTCTCTACAAATTCCTTCATAATAGACTTGAGGGAGTTACACTAATAAGAGGGTGTGAGGACAGTTGTTTCTCACAGACATGCCTCTTAGTCCCCACTTATCAGGCTGGGAAAGTTAGGGTTAGGGCCCGAGGGAGTAATATGGTTCTATCTGACATGTCCCCAGCCCTGAGCCCCCCACACCTACCACCATTTCTGTCCTCCGTTCTGTTTAGCAATGCCGAATACATAAACATCACACAATCAGTCAGTCATTCCGTAAGTTTAATGAGCACCTCCGGTAGGGCAGAGAACCAGGGCAGGGGCCACAGAGGTACAGGACACAGTCTCTGTCCTGAAAGTAGGGCAGTTTGGGGATGACTAGCAGTAATATTCTCAGGACATGTCGGCTGGCATATACTCATGTTTTTAAAATAATTAATGCTCCCCAAGAATATATGTGTCCATGCAACCTGATACCTTTGGAGAGTGGCAGTACCAAATAAAGCTAACATGTTCCTTGGAAGAATATCGTGCTGATGTCCTCTCCATGTAATTTGTTGTTTGTGCTCAGCAGGAAAGGTTGCCAGACTTTTCTGCAAAAATTCACACCCATACTAATAAGGAAAATGAGTAGTCAGAAGCACAAGATGGATCAGGCCCCTCTTCCCCCTTAAGACATTTGTGTGGCTCTTTAGCCTGCAACATTTGTGGAAGTGGGGCAACTACGTTGGGGCCTCTTAAAGAGAAAAGTCCCCATGAAAATGTCCCTTCTGACATTCATGGATTCAATTCTTGGATCAGCCTGCCAGTTAAAGAGATGAGCTGTGTTCTGCAATACCCAATATGTTTTCTTCATTAGGAGAACAGTTCAGAAAATAAGCAAAGATGCCAGTTTCATCTTTAAAATAACTTCATTATTTATAAATTGATTTCAAACTCATTCTAGTCTAAGCCTGGCCACTCTGGTGACCTCCCTAGGACCATTTCCTTATTTGTAAAATAAGCATATTTATAATCTCTGCATTCCTGCTTAGTTAATAACAACAACAAAACCCAAATAGGATTCTAAGTAGCATAGTGGCCTGATCAATTGCGCTGGTGAGAATCACATTCCTAATCACACAGTTAGGAAGCATTTTGCGCCCTCCAGCATTTGGTAATATATACCATTTACTGGTGTAAGAGGCACTGGCCCCTCTCTCTCTTTCAGTGATTGATGCAAATTCTCTACTCTCCCAAAGCTCAGCTCCCTGGGGGAGAAGTCCTGGAGACTGTCCTTACTGTGCACTGTGAAGTCCAAAAGGTGGCAGCAGGCTTTATCTCTAATGGCTGACATCTTACTGCCTTTGCTGAACCCATTCCTGTGGGTCTCCCCATTGCTCTAAGGCAGGAGTGTGTGTCCTTCAACTGTGATGTTGAGCCATTGCATCAGGCGCCTCTCAGATACATAGCTGCTGGAGGACCAACCCTTGATATGGGGGTGCTGGGAAGGGAAGAGCGTGGTCCCTTTAAATGATACAGAAGGGGGGAAGGGAAGTGCAGGGGAGAGGAGGGCGTGGTCCCTAGCTAGGGCTCCACCCCCATGGACTTGGGTGAGGACAGGCATTTTTGTTGCATTTCTCAAGACCACCCTGGCCGACTTGCCATGCCCTTATCCTGGGCCTATAAAAACCTGAGACCCTAGCAGGCAGACACACAAGCAGCTGTACGTGGAGAAAAACACATCGATGAAAGAAGACAAGCCGGGGGACATCTAGAGACATCAAGGGGAGCATGCTGGCAGAAGAGCCCTCGGACAGATGCTGGCAGGCCATTGACCCGAGGAAGGAGGCGGAGTTTGGACGGGGCAGTCTGAGGAGAGCCTAGGCCGCCAGGTGGCCCAACTCTACAAGGAAAACCATCTCCCTTCTGGCTCCCCCGTTTGACAAGAGCTACTTTTACTCAATAAAACCTTGCACTCATTCTCCAAGCTCACCTGTGATCAGGTTCTTCCAGTACACCAAGGCAGGAAACCCTGGGATACAGAAATCCTTCTGTCCTTGTGATACTATGGAAGGGGATCTAACTGAGCTAACACAAGCTGCCTGCAGACAGCTAAACTCTTAAAAGAGCACCGTGTAACACATGCCCACTGAGGCTTCAGGAGCTGTAAACATTCACCCCTAGCCACTGCTGTGGGGTTAGAGCCCCACAACCTGCCCATCTGTGTGCTCCTCTAGAGGTTTGAACAGCAGGGCACTGAAAAGGTGAGCTGCACCCTCCATCGCACGCCCTGTGACACGGGGGGCAGGGAACTTTTCCGTTTTAGCATCAGGAGAGCCAGCTCAGCCAGCTCGGAAGATCCTGAGAGAAGCCAGTACATGGAGATCGTGCCCCCTGGGTCCTGAAGGATCCGTTTTATGAGAGGAGAAAACACGGTGCAGGGAAAAGGCATGAACTTTCAGATTTGAGTCAGTTTTGGATCCCATCTCTGCAACTTAGTAGTTGGACAAGTTATTTAACATCTCTATACCGCAGTTTTCTCATCTGCAAAATGGGGATAATAAGTACCCCCTCCCAGGATCTTGTTATGAGGATTACAGGAGATGATGTCTATAAAGCTTCCTGGTGTTATGAGTCCCTCCCTCCCTCCCTGCCTGCCTCCCTTCCTTCTCTCCCTTTCCTCCTGTGAAACAAAATTTAGTATCATTCTCTACAAATTCTGAAAAATGAATTATAACAAAAGTACTAACCCCTGTAGATGAACCCTTCCTGTGTATGAAACATTTCAAATTCCTTCATCAAAGGAATGCAGTTTCACTGTCCCTATACCCCAAATGGTGTTGGAGTGGTACTTCCGGTTCATGTACTGGAACAGACAGTGGAGGTATAAAAATGAATGGAACGATCATGAAGCACAAGGCAAATGAACACAGAAGCAGATAATTTCAAAGGCATGATGGATTTGGGGGAAGACAGTGGAGGGCCCTGCCTGACTTGGAGCAGGAGCTGGGAGAATGCGGTTCTGGTGAGGTTAGTCTTCCTGAGAAAGTGATGTCTTTTGTAGACAATAAATCTCTAAACTTTCAAGATACGTCAACTAAGTATCAACAAAATTGATTTAGAAATGATTAGTGGTGGATTCAACAGGAATAAGGATTTGCTCCATATAAGGTCTCCTGACAAACAGCTCCTGGGTGTCTACTCGTGAAACTGCACAGATGTGGAGATACAATGTATAAAAATGAATAAGAAATGACCCGTTCTCCAAGGAGCTTGTATTCTAACAAGCAAGTGAAAAACACTGTGATCAGCGTAGCTGATTCTCTGCTAGAAGTGCATAAAAAGTGTATTGAAACTGCGTGGCTTCTCATTTGCAAAGCTCCTAGTTTTCAGCCACTCAATTATTTTAGGGGCCACTCTTTGCAGGTCCATGTTCCTTTCCTGGCCCTGCTTGTAGGTGATTGGAATCTCAGAATTTGCTCTTGGCTGGGCAGCAACAGCCTATCTCTTTGTAAAACGTTTTGCAGTAACGCTTATCAGAGAAGTGAGGCACTCATCTTACAGAATTCACTAGGGAGTGGGTCCAGGCCAGGCAGTGTTGGGGAGGAGTTTAGATAGGGCAAAGGAGATGCAGGATCAGAGGCATCTGGTCAGGTTGGCCACCTCCCCCAACTTCTGCATGCTGATTTCTTTCCTTGAGCCTCCTCCCAGAGTCCCAGCCTGATGGTGCTTGAGAGGTGGGTTCCAGATGGAAAGAGGGAAAGGAAGAAACCCAACATTTAGTGAGCATCTATTCCAAGCCAGGCACGTTCCATTGAATGGTGACATGGGCTCTGGAGATGGGCATGGTCCCTCTTACAGTTCAGGGAGCTAGGGCTTGGAGAAACCTGTCCCAACACCCAGTGAACCTCGGAGCCGAGCCTGAGCTCCACCTGTGTGCTCCGCATTCTTTGCACACCTGTGCTTCCTAAACCAGAACACTCCTACGCATCACCATATGTGCTTAGTGGGGTGCTGGCAGATGAGGGCCAAATCTCAGTCACTTTCTCTTCATTACGGCACATGATGTAAACCTCAGTTTTATACTCCATCAGACTTGAGCATATCACGGAGTAGAATGCAACATGTATGTGTGTGTTAAGGGTCAAGAGATCGAGGCCATCCTGCCCAACATGGTGAAACCCTGTCTCATCTAAAAATGCAAAAATTAGCCGGGCGTGGTGGCGGGCGCCTGCAGTCCCAGTTACTCGGGAGGCTGAGGCAGGAGAATCGCTTGAACCCAGAAGGCACAGGTTGCAGCAAGCCGAGATCATGCCACTGCACTCCAGCCTGGTGACAGAGTGAGACTCTGTCTCAAAAATAAAATAAAACAAAATAAAATAAAATAAAATAAAATAAAACAAAACGTGATCTTCAAAGACATGTGAACTTTATTATCAATCTGTCTTCCGTTGTGCCCTTCCCTGCACCCAAAGTGCCTGCATCATTCCAGCTCCCTGGGAACTCTGAATCAGAGCCCATTGATTGAGCCTGCCTTGCACATCACAGGATATGCACACATCTGCCATGATCCACATGGAAAGTGCTTTGATTGAGGGCTGAATGCTGTGACGAGCATTAGAAATACAACAGGGATTCAGAGGGCCAGAAGTCTGGAAGGCTGGCAAAGCCAGGGGAGCACCTCTCAGGGGAGGCGGGTGTGGATGGGTGCAGAGGAGGGGTGACAGTCTGAGAACCCTGAATCCTGGAGGCGGCACTCTGGTGTGCAGTGTGTGGATGCCAGGAGGCTGGATAGTAAGGAGGACTGCTGGGGAGGAGATGAACCGCTAATGGCAAGATGGGGATCCATTTATTAAAGGACCTAAGGCTTGCGTTTGCTATGAGACTTTTGCTTGTGGGTTTGTGACACTTTGTGGTGCTGGAAGCACAGGAGAGACCAGAGGGAGGAGGCGGCTGGATGTGTACAGACTTCTATTTATTTATTTAATTATTCATTTTTGAGACAGGGTCTTGCTCTGTCACCCAGGCTGTAGTGCAGTGAAGTGATCACAGCTCACTGCAGCCTTGAAATCCTGGGTTCAAGTGATCCTCCCATCTCAGCCTCCTGAGTAGCTGGGACTACAGGTGCACGGCACCAAGCCCAGCTAATTTTTTTGTATTTTTGGTAGAGACAGGGCCTTACTATGTTACCCAGGCTGGTCTCAAGCTCCAAGGCCCAAAGGATCCTCCTGCCTTGGCCTCTCCCAAAGTGCTGGGATTACAGGCATAAGCCATCACACCTGGCCTGCTTTTTCAACTTAGCCTAAATTCTGTGGCAGGCCATCTACTTGCTTCATTTTAGCCCCTAAGTCTTATGCGATTGGTAACTGGTTGCACCACCAGTGTGCAAAGGGCTGAGGCGCTGGGGAGGAGGCGAGGGTTGAGGACTGCGCCAGGTGCTAATGCCCACTTCCTGTCACCTCTGGCTGGCAGCTCCCCTCTAGCCCAGCCGTGTGTGGCCATAGGGGGCTGCAGAGGGACGGGCAGGCTGGGGCGCCCAGAGCCCACAGTCTGGTGCTCGAGTCTTTGAGACACTACACAGCAACTTTTCTGAGTCTGATTTTCTGAAAACGTGTAATGTGCATGCTCCAGCTGCAGAAACATCAGCAGCGACCCCCCCCCCCATCTCCCCTCCTCTTGTTTTTGAAAAGGGATAGAAAATAAAAGAAAAGGGGATGTTCGCTTTCTGCTGGGTGGCTTGGAAATAGAGCTCAGAGCTATGGTCTTTTAAGATAGATTTACAAACAGATGCTGGCGCATCTGAGCAGAAGAGTTCTGATTTCACTTTGGCTTCTCAGTGACATGTTCTAAGGAGAAACAGAGACGCAGAGAGGAACAGGCAGAGGCTACACAGGCCTCAGGTTTGTGGAAAAGACGCTTGAACGCTGCTCTGTTGTGGGTATGTGCCCTCAGCCCTCCTCGCACAGACCCACGTTGCAGGAGCCGGGAGTGAGAGGGACATGGAAGCAGGGAGGGAGAGAGAGAGAGAGAGAGAGAGAGACAGGAAAGGAGCATGGGAGAGGGAGAGGGAAGGTTTAGAGAGGGGGAGGGGAGAGTTGTAGGCGGGAATGGATGGGATGCAGAGAGAAAGTGCAGATAAAAACAGAAATTGTCCTTTTGCATCTCTTTATTCTCCAGGCAAGTTTGACCTACTTTGCCTCCTGTCATCTGCTTTGGTATCTAAATAATGCTTCCCAGCCACTGAGTTCAGATTACTATCCAGTTATTTGAAGATCTGTTATCTCCTGACGGGGAGATGCTAACTGTCTTCTCATTCTTCACACCCTGCCACACCTCACAGCCCTTGGCTCTCTCCTTTGCTTAACATACACTCATCTGTGTGAGGGCCAGGGACTTGCTGGGTGGCCAGGGAGTCTGCTGCCTCCAACCCACGGAAGTGTGCAGACCGTCCTGTTGTTCCTGTTCCTCATCTCCTAGGCCTCAGCAATTACTGCTGCCTGCCTTGCTGGAGTTATCGAGAGGCTAGAGAGTCTTCAACAGAGATCATAGTATAATGACCCCCATGTACCCGTCCCCAACTCCAGTTGTCAGCTCATGGCCAAGTTTGTTTCCCCACCCCGATTATTTTGAAATACATTTTATTCAAAATACATTTTATTATTATTATTAATTATATCCCATATAGCTCATCATTGATAAATATTTCAGTATTTCTAAATGCTAAAACTAAAAAATATAACCACAGTATTATCTCATCTAAAACAGTAACCATAACCCCTCAATATAATTCAGTTATCCAATCAGTGTTCACATTTCTTTAATTGCCTATTGCCATGAATTGTTTTAAAGTTTACTTGTTTGAATTGAGAGCCACAGAAGGTCTGTGCGTTGGGATATGTCTCTTGAGCATCTTTTAATCTGTGTAGATACCTGCCCCCCTCCCTCAGAAACTGAATTGTTTCTCCTGTAGCGCTGCCTATAGGCTATGTTTTCTGCTGAAATTCCTCTAGGGGTCTTTAACGTGTGCCCTGTCCCTTGTATTCCCAGAACTAGAGGCTTGGTCAGGTGTGTGTCTGCGAGATTGCTTCATGGGTGGTGTGCGTCCTTACTGGGAAGTACACAACGACTATTTTTCTCCCCTTGTGTGATGTCACTAACTATTGGCGGGCACTGCCTAGGGCCATTCATTTATTTGGATTGCAAAATGATGATATTCTAATTCTTTCTTTTTTCTTTCTTTTTTGAGACAAAATCTCACTCTGTCACCCAGGCTGGAGTGCAGTGGTGCCATCTCCACTCACTGTAACCTTCAAGCGATTCTTGGGCCTCAGCCTCCCAAGTAGCTGGGATTACGGACGCCCACTACCACGCTCAGCTAATTTTTGTATTTTTAATAGAGACAGGGTTTCACTATGTTGGCCAGGCAGGTCTTGAACTCCTAACCTCAAGTGATCTGTCCACCTCAGCCTCCCGAGGTACTGATATTACAGGCGTGAGCCACCACACTGGGCCTTCTAATTCTAGCAATCCTTCTGTATTTATGAGCAATACTGTATACTATAAAGCAAAGCTTCCCTCATCAACTCTTTGGTTACCCTGAGGTCCAGATCTTATAGAAAATAAAGAACAAATGCCTAATTTTTTCCCCTTGATTTACCAGTTCAAAAATAAAGATTTGGTTCCTTAAAATCATCCAAAGTTACCAGATAAGCTACTGTTATGTTGTGGTGGTGTTTGTATTACTGTGAACTTGGGGACTTAAACATCTTTGGCCTCTTCAAGCTTGGCTCCAAGTCTTTTTTTTTTTTGAGATGGAGTCTTGCTCTGTTGCCAGGCTGGAGTGCAGTGGTGCAGTGGCACGATCTTGACTAACTGCAACCTCTGCCTTCCGGGTTCAAGCAATTCTCCTGCCTCAGCCTCCCCAGTAGCTAATCTACTGTAGCACCACCACGCCCCGCTAAGTTTTGTATTTTTTTAGTAGAGATGAGGTTCCACCATGTTGGTCAGGATGGCTTGGCTCCAAGTCTTTGGCGCCACCCGAGTAGCCTTGAGAGCTTGCTTGCTTTCTGGTATGAGAAAATATGGTACTTTTTCTGCCCCAGACATGCAATGGGCTGTTTCTCCAAGGACTCCTGGTTGCTTTTCATGGGAAATGCTGTGTAGAGATCATGATCTGGGTACCGGGAGTGTTAATGATCCCCAGGGGGATCATCTTTTCTAGGCGTTTTCTGTGAACAGATGTAGAAAATATGTATACTTTATTAAAGATAGAACTCGCCATAAAGTATTATTCTGATACTTCAATGCAAACCCAGTATTATAAGAACTGTACTTAACTTCATCAATCTTACACCCTATCTCCTTTCAATCACAGAGAAAAGTTCTCAAAGACACGAGCACCATTACTCATTTGATTTGTCCCACAAATACACAGGCAACAGTCTCAGAATAACAGTATCTGTGTGCCCATCAACAACATGATTACTGAAAGCCATGGAAGGCTCTGTTTGCAGCTCTTTTTGTCCTTAGGGTATATTCCACTGAGCATGGACAGTCAAGTGACAGTGCTTTCAAGTCAATTGCAATCATTCCTGCCTGGGTGGGGACACACTTGGGTCCATTTGTTTCCTTTTACTTTTAATTTTAAGAAATTGCTTCTTGATTTAATTTTGTTTTGTAATTATGTAGAGTTCTTACTGGCTCCAAAATAAACTATAAAATTTGGTATAGGAAAAAAGTTCATCCCATGGATTGTACAGAGTATGAAAGGAAAAAAACAAAAAAGAAAAAGGTCCACGTTTTTTCCTGGCATCTTTGATCTTATTCTTTTCTTCTATTAGCAAGAGTTAAAAAAAATTATGGCTTATTCTTCCATTTCTAAATATTTGTACATACTTTTATGACGGCTTTATTGAGATATAATTTACATACCATAAAATTCATCCTGGCCAGGTGCAGTGGCTCATGCCTGTAATACCAGCACTTTGGGAGGCCAAGGCGGGTGGATCACGAGGTCAGGAGTTCGAGACCAGCCTGGCCAACATAGTGAAACTCTGTCTCTACTAAAAATACAAAAATTAGCTGGGTGTGGTGGCACACCCCTGTAGTCCCAGCTACTCAGGAGGCTGAGGCAGGAGAATCACTTGAACCCGGGAGGTGGAGGTTGCAGTGAGCCAAGACCATGTGATTGCACTCTAGCCTGGGTGACAGAGTGAGACTCTGTCTCAAAAAAAAAAAAAATTCATCCTTTTTAAATGTGTGTGTGTCTTTTCTAAGATAACAGTGGCATCTACTAAACACGTTACGTTACTTTTTGCACTAACAATACATCCTAGACATTCCTCCCTATCAGTATATAGAGATCTCCTTCATTCATTTGCACAGCTGCATTGCATAAAAGTACCATAAGAAGTATCACAATTTATTCAACCAGTCCCCTACTGATGGATATTTGGATCATTTTCACATTTTTGCCATTACAAATAATGCTGATGTATTTTCATGTTTTGGCCAATGTACCTTTGGGATAGATTTGTAGAAGAGGAATTGCTGAGTCAAAGGGTGTCTGTGCAGGGCAAGGAAGAAAGGACTCGAGTAATGAGGGGAAATGACATTACTTTTATTGCAAGTGCAGCCTCTAGAGGCCTCTATGGATTTGCCGCGTTCTAGGCAGCAGGGGAAGCCTTTTCAAGAATCAGATTATCCCAGCTATCAGCCAGTTAATGGTTCATTTAAGATGCATTCCTAGATTTTACATTCATTAATATAATACATAGCCTTTGCATGATACATCTTTACAAAAGAGTTGTCTATCAGGCATGTGGTGCTGCGTTTAGAAATGAGAATAAGTTGCAGAAATGCAACTAACCATTCCACATATTCTCAACATCAGCAATGGAATAACTCTGAGGCAGGAGACACGGGGACTGGAAGTACCTAAACTTCACTGCATACCTGGTACCGTGCTGGTGGCTTTGACATGTACTCTCATATACTCCTACTGCCAATACCTCCTAGAAAGCATGCACAAACACCAAGCAATGGACCATTCTCTCCTCATTTTACAGATGAGGAAACTGGGATTCAGAGGGGTGAAGTAACCTGAGCAAAGTGAGTGGCAGAACCAGGGGAAAGGTAAAAATTATAATAAAAAATGCAAATTGTGATAATAGACATGATGTTATGGCTGGCGCAGTGGCTCACGCCTGTAATCCCAGGACTTTGGGAGGCTGAGGCGGGCAGATCATGAGGTCAAGAGATCGAGACCATCCTGGCCAACATGGTGAAACCTCTTCTCTACAAATTAGCCAGGCGTGGTGGTGTGTGCCTGTAATCCTAGCTACTCGGGAGGCTGAGGCAGGAGAATCGTTTGAACCTGGGAGGCGGAGGTTGCAGTGAGCCAAGATGGTGCCACTGTACTCCAGCCTGGAGACAGTGAGACTCCATCTCAAGAAGAAAAAAAAGATGTTAAGAAAATGTAGATGCTTTAACTAATATATTTGTTATGAATCAAGACTAAGCACTTAGCTTAAGTAAAATAAATATTCAACAGGCAATCCATTGCAGTCTACCTGATTTCAGAACTTATTATGTAGTTACAATTATCAAGAGTAGGTGGTATTGGTGGAGAGATAGACATCCAGATCAATGGAACAAAATAGAGAACCCAAAGATAGACTCATATGAATATGCACAACTAATTTTTGAAAAAGATGCTATGGAGGAAGGAAGCATCCCCTTTTCAAAAAGAACTTAACCTGATTCTCACACCTTACTACAAAAATTAACTTTAAATGGGTCACATACTGAAATGTAAAATGTAGAACCATGAAATTTTTAGAATGGCTAAAATTAAAAACAGTGACAAAGTCAGACATGGTAGCTCATACCTGTAATCCCAGAACTGTGGGAGGCTGAGACAGGAGGATAGCTTTAGTCTAGGAGTTTGAGACCAGCCTGGGCAATACAGTGAGACCCCATCTCTACAAAAAAAAAAGTACAAAAATTAGCTGGACATAGTGGCACATGCCTATAATCCCAGATACTCAGGAGGCTGAGGTTGGAGAATTGCTTGAGCCCAGGAGTTCGAGGCTGCAGTAAGCTGTGATTTCACCACTGCACTCCAGCCTGGGCAACAAGTGAGACTCTGTCTCAAAAAATTAACTAACTAACTAACTAACTAAATGAATGAATGAATGTGACAGCACCAAATGCCGGCAAACATGCAGAGGAGCTGGATCACTTACACACTGCTGAGGGCATGTAAAATGATGCCACTAGTGTAGAAAACATTTTGGCAGTTTCTTTAAAAACTAAGCATGCAATTACTACATGATCCAGCAATTGCACTCCTGGACATTTATCCCAGAACAATGAAGATTTATGTCCATAGAAAAAGTGATACACAAATGTTTATAGCAGCTTTATTCGTAATAACAAAAATTTGCAACCAACATCGATGCCCTTCAGTGGGTGAATGTGTGAAGTTTTGGAACATCTAGACCATGGAATAATACTCAACAACAAGAAGGAATAGACAGTGAACACACACGACAATGTGCATGAGTCTCCTGGGAATTGCGCTGAGTGAAAGAAGCCAATCTCAGAAGGTTACATACTGTAGGATTCCACTCACATTACATTCTTGAAATGGCCGAATTATAGAAACAGAGAACAGATAGATAAGTGGTTGCCAGAACTTAAGGAGTGGTGGGGACTGGTGGGAAGTGGTATTAATAAAGAGGGCCGTTTTTGGTAAACGACTTAGCTTGCCTATTTGTCATTTTCCCGACTTCACTGGATTTCTACAGTTTATTCTTTGAGCATCGTGTGTCTTTGATCAAAGGCTAATTTAAGGCTTTGGTCTTAGAAGGCCTGATGAGCAGATTGAGGAAAACCCCTGTTGTCATCCAAAGGTTCAGGTCAGCCATAGTCTTCACAGTTAAGGTCTAGAGCAATGAGCAATATGTACACGTGAACATTTTCATGTGTTTCTTTGTATTTAATTAATTAATTAATTTTTTTTTTAGAAATGAGGTCTTGGTATGTTTCTCAGGCTGATGTCTTTCTAATGCAGGAGTTCTGATTTTTTTGGTCTTTGGGCCTCTTTACACGGCCAAAGAGCTTTTGTTAGCATGGGTTATACATCTACCCCTATTTACCATGAACAGAGGAATGTAAAAATACTGATTTGAGGCTGGCGTGGTGGCTCACACCTGTAATCCCAGCACTTTTGGAGGCCGAGGCCGGTGGATCACTTGAGGTCAGGAGTTTGAGACCAGCCTGGGCAACATGGCGAAACCCCATCTCTATTAAAAATACAAAAATTAGCTGGGTGTGGTGGTGCACATCTGTAATCCCAGCTACTCAGGAGGCTAAGGCACAAGAATCGCTTGAACCCTGGAGGCGGAGGTTGCAGTGAGCCAAGATTGTGCCACTCCACTCCAGCCTGGATGACAGTGAGAAACCAAAAATACTGATTTGTTAATTCACTTAAAATAACAGTAGTAAATCCTTTACATGTCAACATACATATTCTTATCAAAAATAATTATAGTTTTCAAAACAAAACATTAAGTGGAAAGAGTAGCATTGCTTTTCATTTTTGCAAATCTCTTTAATGTCTTGCTTTGTAGTTTGCAAATCCTTTAACAGCTGGTTCTCACGTCTGTTTCCATCTGTTGTAATAGGCTGTTGAGTTGCAGGATATTAAGAACACCCAGCATCACTAGATATGCTGTTGGGAAAGGGAGAAGCCTGGGGACCTCTGAAAGTGTCTTGGGTCCCCCCAGGGATCCTTGGACCACACTTTGAGAATGGCTGATCTGGGGGATTTCCTCAGGTTTGGTCTGATCTTTCCTCTAGGTTGCAGTAGATATGCAAAGCTGGACTTTTTTTATTGGAGTCTTTGGGCAACGTGGTCTTTTTAGAAAATTTGGGGAACAGTCAACTGAAAATAGGATAAAGAGGGAAGACAGCATCTCCAGAAGGCTTTTTTTGGGAGGAGGCGGTGAAGTCTGTTTTTTTCTTATAAACAAGATTCTGAACACAAGGTCTGCACGCGCTCAGGAGGCTCCAGCATTTGGCGGGACTGAACAATGCTCCGAAACTAGCCCGGCCGCGGAGGACGCCCAGGTGATCCAGTCCTGGGAAAACGGGGCGTTTTAAGCAGCTGTGTAAAAGCAGCGTCTATCATGGCTTTCCTTTTAACGAGATTAGTCTTGCTTTTCCCCTCCTCTTTATTTCACTGTCTGCGGGCCACCTCTTGGCTCTCATGGTAATGTGATTAGCTGGCCTGTGGCCCACACCGAGACCACTGTCACAAAGGTCTCTGCTTACTTGAGTGCACCTCTCTCCTGAATGCAACATCTTGTGTTTATAGTCACAGGGGGTATTGTTAACTCTGGGATTCAAATAGAATGGGATATTTACGACACCCTCCTACCTCCCCCACCACCATAAAAGTTGATTCAGGGAGACATTTAGGGAAGAAATAGACAGAAGACAGATGTGTTGCCTTCCCCAGATGCTGAGGAGCCTCAATTGTTCTGCTTATGTAATGACTTTTTATGGCTGCTTGCAAATGCCTCTTTCGACTTTTAAAAAGGTGCCAAAGTCAAATATAGGTGGTTACTGAGAACGTTTTAGTAATCTCACCGGACACTCCAGCTGGCTCAAAACCCTCCATCAGAGGATATATAATAAGCATACATCCCTTTCCCACTTCATGGATATAACTGTGGTTTCCTCCTGTTTATATTTAAGACTGTGTGTGTAGCTACAAAAAAGCAATAGCGTCTTATTTGGACAATGAACGTTTTTCCGTAAATCCTTAATGATTCAATAATTGTTTTAAAGGCAATTTATATAATTACAGCAAGAAGAAAATGAAATTAATGGAGATTGTGCACCTCCACTTCTTCTCTTTTAATGCAAATCAATAAATCCAGTTATCTCTGAAGGACAAACTTGATTTCAGTGATTTTGATAATTTAGGTTAAATTGAATAGGAAAATGTCCAGGACAGTGAGAGTTCTCCTCTCCACAATGCTGTATTTTCATCAGCTTTTGGCCTCTCACTTTAGAGACGTTCTGCTCAAACACTCTCGCACTAGATGTGATCCCAGCACATGGGTCAGCATTGTGCCCCTCAGCCTTGACTTGGGAGGGATGTGTAGGAGGGTACTGGGTGCTCCACAGACCTGCGTCCACTGTTACTTCTCTCCTTCAGAGCCTGCAGCTGAGAAGCAAATCCGCAACTGATAGAAAAATGGCAAGACAGGGCAGAGTGCTGGAGTACATGCTTCCCAAGAACAGAACTCACTCTCCGCCTATGAGCCTAGTGCGAATGTCTTCTCACCTTTGAACAGTAATGGTAAATGTTTAACAACTAGCTCTTTGGGGAGAAAAAGAATAAACCCTGCTTTGTTGTGTTTGCCATTCCTGTGGCGTAAACACTCCCCTGTGGCTGATTTCAAGCCACCACTGTGACGTTGCTGAACCTGGGGTTGGGAAGAGAGGTGGGCACTGGCTCCAGCACGCCTCTGCATGCACTTCCGCTTTTTTCTGCTTAAATTATTGGTTAGATGCCCACACGCTCATCCTTTCAGGGAGACTGTAAGCATGGTGAAGGCAAAGGGAGTGTCCTATAGTCCCTGCATCATTCATAATGCCAGGCACTGTGCCCCCACAATACAAAGTCCTCCATAAATTGTCACTCAGTTGCATCACTACACTACTTGTGTTGTTGCAGTTGTTGGTATTGCTAGTTAATATTTATTGACTAAAATTTATTCTTGTTTTTTCCTTTTTTTTGAGACAGAGCCTCGCTCTGTCACCCAGGCTGGAGTGCAGTGGTGCCATCTCGGCTCACTGCAAGCTCTGCCTCCCGGGTTCACACCATTCTCCTGCCTCAGCCTCCCAAGTAGCTGGGACTACAGGCACCCGCCATCACGCCTGGCTAATTTTTTGTATTTTTGATAGAGATGGGGTTTCACTGTGTTAGCCAGGATGGTCTCGATCTTCCAACCTCGTGATCCACCTGCCTTGGCCTCCCAAAGTACTGGGATTACAGGCGTGAGCCAGCATGCCTGGCCTTTTTTTTTTTTTTTTTTTTTTTGAGGCGAGAGTCTTACTCTGTTGCCCAGACTGGAGTGCAGAGGTGCAATCTCTGCTCACTGCAACCTCTGCCTCCTCGGTTCAAGCAATTCTCATGCCTCAGCCACCTGAGTAGCTGGGATTATAGGTACACGCCATCATGACAGGATCATTTTTTGTATTTTTAATAGAGATGGAGTTTCGCCATGTTGGCCAGGCTGGTGTTGAATTCCTGACCTCAAGTGATCTGCCGGCCTTGACCTACCAAAGTTTTGGGATTACAGGCTTGAGCCACTGCACCCGGGCTAACATTTATTCTTATAAGAGCTTCACTTGCATTATTTCATTTGGTGATGACAAACATAAGCATGTATTAGAGAGAATTAGTATGTTGGTTGAAAGAATTGAAGAGTTGCTATTAGAGTTGTCTTCATTTGATGTCTGGAAACCAGGAAAGAATGTTTATTTATGTTCTCACCTCGTCTCCTCTTGCTCTTCCCTGCTTCCCAGAGCACTTCTTCCTCCCTGTTCTCTTTCCTTTTCCCACCCATTGCTTGTCTTCTCTTTTTAATTTTTGTGTACATATAAATATTTGCAAATAATTCTCAATCATTAGAGTGAAAACATTTTTCTTTATTCCACTTACAATGATCAACATCATCCTCTTGCAAAAACAAATCTTTTGTGTGTTTCCCTTATCAAGTAGTTAGGGGAATCCAAATATCTTTTCAAATCAAATCTGATAACCCTCCTGGCCTTGAAGCCCCAGAACGCCAGATGAAGGATGAGTCAGAAAGGGCAGATGACAGGACTACGTTTCTTTCAGGCCTTTGCCAACCTGCGAAGGTTCTCTGGACAGTGCTCTGAAGGGGACTCGAAGGTTCAGTGACCCAGGAGCCCAGAGACTTAAGGTATCATTTCAGCTCAACTACAGAATTATGTAACTTTGGGCAAATCATTTCCCTCATATTCATTCAACTTTGGAAAAACTTCCATGTTCTAATTTATGTATCAATCACTTGGGAATAACAACACATTTTCTTATAGGTCTTTTTTCTTTTGTCAAGTTCAAATATATGAGTTTGTGCTTTAAAAGAAGTATTATTCTTTGCACTTTAGACAAGAAAGTCTAAAGTATATGGCTTTAGATACCGACGTATAGGTATTTTACCATACTGATCCAAACTTGTAAAAGACTTCTCATTAGCATTGAGAGTATTTATTAAATATCCAGTTTTCATTTTTGTTGTTTGCTGGGCCCAGCAGTAAAGGCGATGATTTGTCTTTGAGTACAGTGAGGAGCCATGTGACCAAAAAGTGGAAACATGTTTGGCTGAACCTATGACTAATGTCCTAGGAGATGCTGTCAGTGCCAGCTCCTGTAGGTGATATCTCAGCTACATTGCCCCACATTTCTGGATTGGGCAAATGTGACAGAAATGTCCAGTTTCTATTAAAATACTTTCCTGTGCTTTTATTAATTTAGGCTGTTGTTGCTATAACATATAACTTTATCCTCAGATATTGAAATTTGGCCAAAATATAGATAGGACTATTTAAACAAGATTTTTATTTCAACTATTTTAGTCACTTGCCCATATGTATTTTTGGCATACATTCAGAGAATCATTTTCCACTTTAGGTTAAGCACTATTTAGTCAATAACTTGTTGAATGAATGATATTCTAGATTCACAGCTAGTCTCCTCAAAATGCTGCTATGAGAGCTGTCGTTTTATTCAGGAAGGGGGTCCGGGAAGGGGTCACGTCTCATCCTCCTCATCCACTAGTCTAAGGACTTCCAGTTTTTAAGACAAATGTACTCATTGTGGCCTAACAGGAGACACCTGCCTAAGCTTGTCAAAGGGTCTCGTTCAAACAACCAGTTTTATATTCTTGGCCCATTGGAGAACTCTGCCCCCACCTGGGCTGGTGCAGGGATGAAGGACTGAAGCATATTCCAGATAAAGCATGTTCACCTGTCTTGTCTTACTGGTCTCATGGCCTCCCCAGAAACAGGGGAGAAGTGACTGTTCTGTTGGGATACCCATCAAACACACATGGGTAGGGAGGTGCTGAGGAAGCAGACCCCAGAAAGCAGGATCCAGTGAGCCACTGGGAGGTGAAGGCAAATCGCAAAACCCATCAGTCCACTGCTCCCTGCACCCTGGTCACTACCAAAATGAGTCAAGTTGAGAGCTAGGTTTACTAGAAACAAAGGAACATTTAAAACTCATCAATGAAGCCCAGCCGGCAAGAAATGCAGAAGCATTTCAAAAACCAAAATGCATTTCCTGTTAAAAGACCTTTTCCTTAAAGCAGTTGTGTCAAGGCACCATCTGGGCACAAAGACACGAGTCTATTTGGAAGTACACAAAGGCTATCAGTGTCGACATTATTCAGACTGTGAGTGACAGTTCCATTCCTGCCAATGCTGTCTGCATTCTTCCTTCTCCAGGTAGGTCCCTCTTGGAAACCAAACGGGTGGATCTCAAAAGGTTGCCATTTCCCCTGACTTAAAGAAAGGAAGTTAGGCCTCTGCCCACTTTGTTCAGGCTTCTTAAGTCAAGAATTGTTTGTTTGTTGTTGTTCAACTTATTATTAAATATTATTGAATAGATAGTGCTTATTTAAATGTATTTTTTCTGTAACATTTTCCAAAGGGCAGATTTTAGCACTCAAAACTTCAAGATGGCTTCCAAATTTATATAGGCATTTTTCTCCCTAGGAGATCCCAGATGAGAGCTCCTCTGAGAAAAGAATAGTTTCAAAGTCTGTATTTCCTTACTGAAGTAACCTGGGGTAGGAATTGGAACCTGGAACAGGTCAGAAACAGCCCTTAATGGAAGCAGGGCAAGGAAACAGGGCCCATCCACCTCCAGCACCCTCACTCATTCCAACAAAAAAGTGGAAGCAAAAGATGGAGGGAATGTTTCTGTCTTATTTCTAAATGAATGGGTCCTTTTTGAAAGAAATTCAGATCCGTTGTCATTAAAAATCAGATAACGTGGGCCAGGCACAGTGGCTCATGCTTGTAATCCCAGCATTTTGGGAGGCTGAGGCAGGTGGATCACCTGAGGTCAGGAGTTCGAGACCAGCCTGGCCAATATGGTGAAACCCCGTCTCTACTAACAATACAAAACTTACCCAGGTGTTGAGAGGTGAAGATAGCTGGACTTCCTGGGTCGGGTGGGGACTTGGAGAACTTTTCTGTCTTACAAGAGGATTGTAAAATGCACCAATCAGCATAGGTAGGATTGTAAAACGCACTAATCACCACTCTGTAGCTAGCTAGAGGTTTGTAAAATGCACCAATCAGTGCTCTGTAAAAACGCACCCATCAGTGCTCTTTGGCTAGCTAGAGGTTTGTAAAATAAACCAATCAACACTCTGTAAAATGGACCAATCAGTGCTCTGTAAAATGGACCAATCAGCACTCTGTAAAATGGACCAATCAGCGCTCTGTAAAATGGACCAATCAGCAGGACGTGGGCAGGGACAAATAAGGGCATAAAAGCTGGCCCCTCCCCTCCTCAGCCAGCCACGGCAACCCGCTTGGGTCCGTTTGGATGCTTTGGAAGCTTTGTTCTTTGGCTCTTCACAATAAATCTTGGTGCTGCTCACTCTTTGGGTGCCTGCTGCCTTTAAGATCTGTAACGCTGGCTGCGTCCACAGCTTCATTTTTGAAGTCAGCAATACCAGGAACCCACCAGAAGGGAGAAACTCCAACTTTGGACACAACGTGGTGGTGGATACCTGTAATTCCAGCTACTGGGGAGGCAGGAGAATTGCCTGAACCCAGGAGGCGGAGGTTGCAGTGAGCCAAGATCAAGCCACTGCACTCCAGCCTGGACGACAGAGTAAGACCCTATCTCAAAAAAAAAAAAAAAAAAACCATGAAAAAAACTTTAAAAATCCACATTTGGCCAATAAAAGGACTAATACAGTTACTCGCATGGGGGAAAAAAGCATTTTTAGTCATTGGATCGGTATCATAAAATGTGTAAATCATGTATACACGTCCTTGGAAATGTCCTTTGGTATTGGAATTTGAGTTTTATGATCTGCTTATAACTAAAGTTTCTGGTTAAGATTTTAAGGGAGAGAAAACGAAACACTTTCAAAGCCAACACCTTGTTTCTCAGGACATAGCCCGGGGCAGAGTTTTATGACTGCGCTAGGCTTTTAGTCACTGGCTGGCACTTTCTTCCTAATTCTCAAAATGCTTCTAGCACTTCTTCTTTATGGTGGGGCTGGGCTTCCGGCACCTCCAGAAGTGCAGACTTGCCCAGCCCATCTTGGCTGTAGACAGACTGCTTAGCCACAGCTCGGCCCGAGCGGGACACCGGCAGTGACTGTGCCAAGGGGAGTAGGAATGGGAAACACATGGAAAAACCAGACTTTCCTAAATCACTGCTGCACTCAATGGTGTGCCGAGGCTGGCTGGCATAGGCTGGCAAGCATCTTCACGAATCTAAATATTATATTTAATAACTTCCCCGTTATTAAACATGGCCACTGTTGATAATTAAGTTTTATAAAGGTACACTGAAATAAGGTATATAAAAAACAAAGGTAAAAATGCGCAAAGCTCATTACTTCCTAATTTGTTTTTTGCTGCATTGTATTACAATTTATGTTCTTGAGGTTACTTAGGCTACTGAAGGTGTATGGTAGGAATACTACAGAAAGGTGTATTACTGTGAATCTTTCCCCAACTCTGCGGTCAGTGATGCCTGTCAGTAGACTGAAATCAACCATGGTGGGAATGTTTACCGGAAGAAGGGCAAACACCACAAGCCAGGGCTTGATTGTTTAGTTGATTGCCTAGACTTAAGAAAGTGATGGAGAAAATGTTAATGATGCAGATTAAACTTAAAACTGGGTAATGTGCATAGCCATTAAATTGCAAATTGCTTAAACATTGAAAATACCTTCTTCTAGCTTTTGAAATGCTATCTGATTTGGCAAAACAGTCACATCATTGATAAAGGACTGAAATTTTGACACAGTCTTTGTTATTTCACACTTTTTTTTTTTTTTTTTTTTGAGGCGGAGTTTTGCTCTTGTTGCCCAGGCTGGAGTGCAATGGCCCGATCTCGGCTCACTGCAATCTCGGCCTCCCGAGGTTCAAATAATTCTCCTGCCTTGGCCTGCCAAGTAGCTGGGATTACAGTTGCCTGCCACCACACCTGGCTAATTTTTGTATTTTTAGTAGAGTCGGGGTTTCATCATGTTGGCCAGGCTGGTCTCAAACTCCTTACTTGAAGTTATCCATTCTCTTTGGCCTCCCAAAGTGCTGAGATTACAGGCACAAGCCACCACGCCTGGCTTTTTTATTTTTTTTCACTAGCCAAGTGCAGGAGTGAGAAGGAGGAAACTATAGAATAAAGAGTTGGATCTGTAACTAACTATGAAACATCAGTTGAGATAACTCACTACCTTCAGACCAGCCACTTTTGTCTTACTCTTAAACAAAATGACAACTAACATTTATGTTGGTACTACACTTGTTCATCGGTTGCAACTACAGTTTGGCTATGGATACAAGATTCAACAAAAATCAACTGAAAGCATTTAATGAGAGTCGGTTATATGGGATTTATGATTAAGAGTATTGTATATTTAATTGTATATTTATTTGTAAGTTGCACATCACACATCTATATCAACATTTATCATAAACATGTATTAAACATGCACACACACAGACACACTTTTTACCCCTGAAAGCTGGCTGCAAACGTCTCTACTAGCACACCACTGCATACACTGGTGTAATGTAATTCCAGACTTCTAGGACTGGAGCCTGCAAAACTTTTTTGACAGCCCCCTACTTTGACAAGCCAGAAACCTCATGGCCTACCTCCCTCATTCACTTTCCATATGGCGTAGGAAAAGGGATTCCCACACACATCTGGCAGAATCACATACTTTTTTTATTTAGCAGTAGTGGCATGGGTGGTTCATATTTGAACCCAGTGCATTTATGTGTTCAAGTGTAGTTACCAGAACAGCATAGGCAGATGCTAGAATATACCATCACACACTAACCAAAAAACCCACAGCGAACTAAGTTGGCAATAAAGACACAAAACCACTGTAAGTTATAATTCAAAAGCAAGAAAAGCAGCAATTGTAAAGCATGACAACCTCAAGACAGCACTAATAGCAAAGAGTTCCTCTTCCAAACTCCAGGAATTCCAACTATGCCGCCTATGTGGGCCACAGGGCTGAGCCCTGCACAGCGGCCAGATCACTGGAAAGGAACTGAAATTAAACCCTGGGTAAATGCTAGTTCTATGCTAGTTTTAGTGTGTGCATGATAAACTGTACTGACTCCTAATGACTCACTTCTTAGGTCACAAATAATTAGGCTTCTATAGCAATGAAAGTGTCTGTAACCGCCTGTCATTGACACAGTAGACACGGAAAAATAACCTGAGTGGTTGTATCAGTGATTTGCTTAGCAGGAGGCAGGCTGGGCATTGGGTTAGCAGTACTAGCTCTAGAGAATTCTACCGCATCACTGATATCTTACACAGAACAGCTCTCTTCCTGGCTTGGACTTCACTAAGGCCATTTCTAATCACCACCAAGTTTGATTTCAACTTTGGAGTCAATGCAATCCTTATGCTAAATGAGATCCTTGCCAGTAGTTACTGGCACTGTCTGGCGTATTTGTGGAAGCATTAACTCCTTGAGGTAGTCAATTAGTTGCTGCTGGAGCTAAGTCCACGACAGAATTTCTGCAGTCAGCTCTAGGCAGGCCCACCTCCTGCCACACTGCTCTCCAGGCACATGGAAGTGTTTCCCTCACCACCAGTGACTCCTGGGGCCTAGCTCGGTCTCAGGCAGGGCAGCGCTCAGGAAGACAGCCATATATCACTCTACTCGAGGCTGCCTCTGATCTGGAAATTGTGGGTCTGCTTCTCCGTGTGCTGTAAAGAGCTTATCTTTCTGTTTGTTTCTCCAGATCGAAACAGCATTGGCAGAGGGACAGAGCCAGCACCGGGACTGACCAGGAGCTGTTCCTCCTTCGCCTCATTTTAGAGTTGATTTGGGGGTTAAAGATTACGCTTTTTGAGAGAGGTAGTAAAACATTAATTATGGGTAAAGTTCTTTCTCTCTTGCTCCATAGATTAACTGGCTGATCCTGTTTGCTCTATAAAGTGAACCATATTTGCTAAGGGTAATTTGAAATCAGCAGTGCAAATGGCCCCCTGACTTCCTCCTGCTGTTGGGCACTGTGTTGAGGTGAGTGCTGCAGGGCTCACGGTCATCAAGTCCCCCCAGTGGGACAAATGCTGCATATCTTGTGAGAACCACTGGATTACTAAGATGTTAGCAGCCCCATGGACTTCCTGGAGCCTGTCCCTCATCAGGAAATGTGCCATCTAAGGCATGCACATCAGTTCACAGTGATGCACGGTAAAATCGAAAGCCAGGGGTCTGATTACCTTGCATCACTGAAGGCTCTGATTTTATTCCCGTCCTGGGTGACCTGGGAGCATGATTCAGACTGTGCACCTAGGGTGTGATGGGTTTATTTGTTCATCACTGTCTTCCTTGGGTGTAGAGCAGGGTCTGGCATGGAGCAGGCGTTCCGTATTTGCTGAGCGAACACACAGATCGTACGACCTGCTCTACACCTGTTGCTTGCTGCCTCCACGTCACTTACAGTCTCACTGGGGAGATGCGAGTGTTACACGTGAGACCATGAGACAGCAGGAAAAGACTAGCAGAGCCAGGAGCTAAAACGTGGGCAAGGCCAGCAGGTCCCGGCAGGAAGTCTGCAGGCTCTGAGGCCCTCGTGGGCACAGGGCTGAGGTTGGGCAGGCGCCTCCGCGTCTGCTGGGCAAAGATCAGGTTGGCGCCGGGGTGGGAGGCTGGACAGGTGTGGAGGAGCAGGAAACACATTCCAGGTTTCCCTAAGGAAATGGGAAAAACCAGTTGTTTTAAAAATTGAACTGAATTCTTTTTTTTTTTTTTTTTTTTGAGATGGAGTCTTGCTCTGTCACCAAGGCTGGAGTGCCGTGGTGTGATCTCAGCTCACTGCAACCTCCACCACCTGCAAAAATTGAACTGAATTCTGTCTTAACCAACTTCCAGGGCATGGCCAGAGTCATCTGTAGCAGCGTATCCCCATGGACTGGGTTTGGGGCTGTGACTTAGTGCCTGGAAACATTGGCACCAAGCTGAGGCTCTTACGGTTCCATTGTTTGTGGTCTTGAGACTTGGCCTTCATAAACACAGCTCAGCAAAGGCCTCGTTATTGGGCAGGCCACTGCGAAGTTGCCCGAATCTGTGGAAGCACCTGGTGAATTCTGAGCACTCTCTAAGCAGAGTGAGAAGAACCCTTAAAAGTCACATTTTTGAAGTGTCTCTTATGAGTGTTGAAGACGGGGGCGTCTGCTGAGCTTATGGAGGCTATTTGCTCATTTGAGGGCTGAAGTTTGTATAAAGACTGGTGGTGCACGTGTATCACCAGTTGTAGCTGAAGCAGCTTGAGGAGGCTTTTCATGGTTGTTCAAGCTGTTTATAACAGCTGTGTATCCGCAGGTGACACTAGTGCTTGGAGCAGCAGAGAAGCCATGCTCGGGCAGCAGCTGCTTTGCAATCCATGCATTGAAATTCTGTCCCCTGTGCTGGTGGGGATGCTTTCTGTGGTGTCATTGAACTCAGTGTGTGTTGTTGCTGTTTGCAATGTGCTAAATGACTCAGATGCAATGATGGATGCTTCCAGGAGAGGCAACATGAGTCCTTGAATCATACAAATTGATATTCCACGGCCTCATGAAATCACTTCTGCTGAATCAGGTTTCTCCCTGATTTGGAGGGTGTGGCTGCACAGCATTTGACAGCACGGAGAGAGCAATCAGACTAATTTCTTATTATGTTCTAACAATATAAAAATCCAAACCACATAATTGAGGCAAATAATAAATCTTTCTGGACCATGATTACCCAATTTGACTGTTTAATCAAATCACAAAATAATGATCGAATTTGGATTTGATTATGTGCCTATAAAGATAACCAAGAAGCAAATGTAAGTAACTGTCAGTCAAAGTCTTCTCAGACAATAGCTTGCATTACAACACGCCAATTACATTTTTATCAGGTAGTTAAGTTAATTACCTGTGGTAAATGTGCTAGTGGGACAAGTGTAGATTGCTGTAAACATTTGCTGACCACTTTAAAATGCTGCTGGACCATATGGGAGGATTCAAGGGTACAATAGCATGCAGATGTATTTACACCTGCTAATGCCATATAAAATCCAATAAAGTGTTCATGGTGAAACCTGTGTGTCTTTTTTTCCACCACAAGATGGCTCTGTGGTGGTTTCTTCTCAGAAACCACCGGGGTGGCAGGACAAATTCATGGTTGTGAAGTAGCACACACACTCTGGGCAATGGTGTTGTCGAAACTGGACATTTGGTTTGAACCAGTGACTTCAGCCTCTTTTCCTTGCTGAGAGAAACCCTCTCCTTCCCACCCTCTCCCCCAAGCACCCGGTGCCTTTGGCTTCCCTCTGTTGGAGGTTAAAACAGCATCTGGGCTGGCCGTGGTGGTTCACACTTGTAATCCCAGCACTTTGGGAGGCGGGCGGATCACCTGAGGTCAGGAGTTCAAGACCAGCCTGGCCAATGTGGCGAAATCCCGTCTCTACTAAAAATACAGAAATTAGCCAGGCATGGTGGTTCGCGTCTGTAATCCTAGCTACACAGGAGGCTGAAGCAGGAGAATCACTTGAATCCAGGAGGCGGAGGTTGCAGTGAGCCGAGATCGCACCCCTGCACTCCAGCTGGGCGACAGAGTGAGACCCTGTCTGTCAAACAAAATAAAACAAAACCAACAACAAAAAAAACCCACCAGCATCTGGATCCTTCTGTGTTGGCAGGGACTTCGCCTATTTCGTTCATCACTGTCTTCCCAGTGCTTAGAGCAGTGCCTGAAACTGCACTTAGAAATTTGGGGTGTGCCGGTGGAGGCTGCAGTACCCGTGGAAGTCAGTGTCAATTCCAGGTTGTATCCACCTCCATTTCAGGGTGCACTGCCTGAAATTCATTCCCTGCATGGAAGGGTGGTCAAGCTTTATATAATTTTAATATACAACTTCTTTCATTTGTCTATTTATATTAAGATAATTCCTTTCCAAAGTCCCCAACCCTGTGTAGTTCAAAACTTACTTTCAGTTGGGAATAAGTCAGCCTTATTCCAATTTCTTCACCTACCATTCCCAGGCAGTACCAATTGCTGTCAGTTCTTTTTCTCAGGAAGTCTGTGGACTTATCTCAGCCTCTTCAAAATATTTTCTTTTTCTGCCAACCTAAAGCTTTCCACAATAGTTTTACTGCACTTGACTGTTTGCAGTGCTTAGTATGTGTTAACTTATTCAATTCTCCCCATGGCTTCTTGCCTCTGCTCAATCAGTTACCATCCAACTTTTGCTTTCCAGCATCCAAAAATGTTGTTGCTACAGTCTCTTGTCTCTGGTTCATTTGTCCTTCTGGGGTAATATGCTTTTTTGAAAAAGGACCTCACCATTACTTATTTGAGGGTTCAGAGGAAGCAGAAGTAAATGCTCATATTCGATCCAACATCTTTTATAAGGAGCCCAAAGTGAGCCCTTTGCATGTAGTGTCATTGACTCATCACAATAATCCTGCACTGTTATTATCCTCATTTCCCAGATGAAGAAACTGAGGTACTGAAAAGTAGAATAGCTTGCCAAGACCCCACCGTCAGGAAGCGGGACAGAACTAGAATCCAATTCCAGGCAGTCTGACTCCAGCATTTACCATCTTTTCTCTAAAAGAGGGGAGGTGCTAGAAATAGAAAACTGACTGAAGATCTGTTTAAGAAGTACTTAGACCCCTAAGCACACCGCACACATGTGCATGCATGCATACACACACACAGAGACACATACTCTGTACTGATTCTCTTCTATTTACCATGTTAGTGAGGGGGGATCTTCTGCCCTAAACAGTATAAGATGGCTGAACACATGACACCCAGCACTGGGCTGATGAGATGACAGCAGTTCATCAGTCACACACACTCACAGCCAGGGGAGGAGGACGCCACACACGGTGCAGGGCCACACAGCGGCTGCACTGGAATGAACCAGTAGGGGCTGTGGGAGGAGGCTTTGTAGTAACAGGAGGGTGAGGTGCTCCCTGGTTTCCACGGGAGGATGCGATTGGTTTGTTTGAATAATTCCACAGACTGGCAAGGAGGTGAAGCCTGTTAGGTGGAGGATCAGGTGGAGTGCTGCTGGTCTGGCTGAGAGGGGAACTGGCCAGGTGGACGAGATTTGTTGCTTGGGGGAGCATATCTGGCCAGAGCAAGGAAACTCATAGTCAGGCCTTTGGGGCCCTGTGAGGCTCTAAGACATTATGCAGCACATGACATTTTAGGTCTTACAACATGCAACAACACACACACAAATGCCCTCACTCCTCACTGTGGCCAATTTCGCCTTTCTGTTTCCAGAAGAAGCCTGGAGATAGTTATACCCAATGAAGACATAAAAGCACCGGGTCTCTGGATTGATGGGAATGGTACAGTTGAGGGTACAGAAACTAAGGAAAAGTTTATACAATGAACAGGGCAACTCCCACTCTCTTTCCCCACAACTAGCAGCCAGAAGAACGCAATGTGCAGGGACTTGAGGGCTGTGACCACCCGGAGAGGAAAGCCCTACAGACACCGGGGCTCCCAGTGAAACAGCCCAGCTCTTGGTCATCACTCATGAGTCCAGCGCTTCAATTAGTTTTTAATTAAATATGAGAAAGCAGCCAGGGATCTGTAGGGGAGGGAAAAAGGGCTTCCCTCCACCCTTTGGCTAGGCTACAAATAATTAAATGGACATAAGACAGATTATCAGGAGAAAAACCATGTTTAATTATGTACATATGCACAGCAGTCCCACAATATATGAGACTTGAAGAAGGGCCAGATGACTGAAGCTTATATCCCATCCTGAGCTACAGAAAGAAATAGGGCCTCGGGGCTTCTAGCAGGAGATGGCAACAAGGTATGGGAGGAAGAAGGGTGGAAATGCATGGTGAACAAAGGTTGTCTTGTGCAGATAAAAGGTCTTTCAGGTAATAAAAGTTGTCTGGTCTTTCAGGTAATAAAAGTTGACTGGAGCATCCCTCTTCCTGATACGGGTACTTTTTTGTTTTCACTTTTTAAAGGAAGTTATGACATTATAAGAGACAGAAGTTTTTTTGTTTCTTTGTTTGTTTATCTGAGACAGGTTCTTGCTCTGTCACCCAGGCTGGAGTGCTGTGGCGTGATCATAGCTTACTGCAGCCTCAACCTCTTGGGCTCAAATGATCCTCCCAACTCAGCCTCCTGAGTAGCTGGGACTATAGGTGTGTACCACCATGCCAGGCCTGACACAGATACTTTTACTAGATTTTCTTTCTAGATGTTACCTCCATTTACAAAAGGACAGCTTTTCAGAACTACTCCTGTATCTGCAGTTTCTCAGAATAATCAGCTCAAAATATGCCAAAGAAGTACATTTTTGGGGTGGTATCTTCTAATCTCCTATGTATTTTGGGGTGGTATGTTCGGAGTCTCAGAAGATCACCAAATAGCTGAAGAATTCTCTGATGTAAGACAGGGACCAATATGAAGAGAAGAATGCAAAGTGGAGGAAACAGATCATGTAGGGAGTTTCAAATTTCAAAATCACTACTATTAATATCCTCAAATAGATGAGAAGATAGCACATGCATAAAACAAGAACATGATGCTATGAAAAAGTAACAAGCAGATATTAAATTAAAAAATTTTAAATTTAAAACATAGCAGAAATTTTAAAACATAAAAATATGATAAATATTATAGAATATTTTAAAAACTTAATAAAAGGGTTAGAAAATAAAGCTGGAGAAATCTCCCAGAAAATAGAGCAAAAAAAAAAAAAAAAGAAAAAGAAGTGAAATATTTTCTAGTGAAAAGATGAGAACACTAGAGGATTACAGGGCATCATCCAAGAAGTAATTCAAGAATATCTCCTAAAACTACAGATACAGATTTCTAAGTCATGAGAACCCACTTTGTACCCAGCTCAATGGATGAAATAGACCAAACCAAGACACATCATTGCACATCATTGTGAAATGTCAGAACACTAAGTAGGAGAAGATCCTAAACATTTCCAGAGTGCTCGAGAAAAAACAAAGCCAGTAGAGACACATATAAAGGATCAGGAGTCAAAATGTTTTCAGACTTTCCAGCAGAATGCTGGAAGCTAGATGGCAATGAAGCAGTGCCTTCAAAATCCTGAGGAAACGATATTTCAAACTTAGAATTCTATAGTCAGTCAAGCAATCAATGAATTATGAGGGTAGGCAGACAAAATACATTTTTTAAAATTTTTATTTATTTATTTTTGAGACAAGGTCTCCATCACCAGGCTGGAGTGCAGTGGTGTGATCATGGCTCACTACAGCCTTGACCTCCCAGGCTCAGGCGATCCTCCCTCCTCAGCCTCCCAAGTAGCTGGGACCACAGATGGATGCCATCGCACCCAGGTAATTTTTCTTTTTTTCTTTTTTTTTTGGTAGAGAGGGGTTTTGCCATGTTGCCCAGGCTAGTCCCAAACTCCTAGGCTCAAGCGAATTGCCCACCTCGGCCTCCCAAAGCACGGGGATTATAGGCATGAGCCACTGCACCTTACCAAAAGTCATTTTTAGATATACAAGGTTTCCCAAATTTTCCTTCCTGTGTTGACTCCTCCCATCCCCAGGAAGCTACAGAGCATTCCATCAAGACAAAATGGTAAACCAGGAAAGACGAAGACTTGGGATCCAGGAAATAGGAGAGGGGCAAAGGGAAGCCCATGGAAAATGAGGAAAGGGGATCCAGGATGAGGGCTCTGCAGCAGGTTCTGGGAGCTCTCAGTCCACATGGGAACAGGTCAGAAGTGCTCCAGGAGAGGCCAGGTGTGGTGGCTTATGCCTGTAATCCAAGCACTTTGGGAGGCTGAGACAGGCAGAACACCTGAAGTCAGGAATTTGAGAAGTGCTCCAGGAGAAATTTCTCCCAAAGGTAAAATTGGTCAAATACCTGATGCGATATTGAGCTGCGATTCAGATAAGTTGAATTTGTGATAAATTTATAAGACACAAAAGAACAGATAAACAAAAAAAAATTTTAAACTCTGGGTAAAATAAAAAGTTTTTCGAGAAGGAAAGAGAAATCACAGTTTACCACCTACATAGCACTGATGTAATCATATTAGTACATATAAATACTGAAGACTGGTCTAACTAAAATTATGGCATAATCCCAGCAGTATGATGTGGCAATTGAGAGCGTAGACTCTGAAAGCATACTGTTTATATTCAAATCTGTATCCACCACCTACTAGCTGTGTGACTGGGCCGTTCGCTTAACCACTCGGTGACCCAGTTTCCTTATCTGTAACACAGGGATGATCACAGAACTTATTGTCTAGGGCTTGGGGCAGTATTGAGTGAATTAACACATGTAAAATGCCTAGAACAATGCCTGGAATGTAGTAAGTTCTATCAAGAGTAACCTAGTATTGTTTTGTTTCGTTTTTTGTCTTTTTGAGATGGAGTCTCACTCTGTTGCCCAGGCTGGAGTCCAATGGCACCATCTCCGCTCATTGCAACCTCCGCCTCCTGGGTTCAAGTGATTCTCCTGCCTCAGCCTCTCCAGTAGCTGGGATTACAGGCAAGTGCCACCACGCCCGGCTAATTTTTGTATTTTTAGTAGAGACGGGGTTTCACCACGTTGGCCAGGATGGTCTTGATCTCCTGACCTCATGATCTGCCCGCCTTGGCCTCCCAAAGTGCTGGGATTACATGCGTGAGCCACTGAGCCTGGCCCCTAGTATTGTTTTATAATCATATTAGGAAAATGTAGAGAAAGAGGTGAGCTGAGGGTGGGGGTGGGGATGGAGGATGGGAACTTAATTGTCTGTCATATTGCATAGAGGAAAATCAATAGGAATGCCTAAAACTGAAAAAGCAGGAAGCAGCACTACAGGAATGTTATTTAGAGATCTGAAGGAACATAGGGGGAAGAAAGCTAAAATGAATGTAGAATGAATGGTTGCTTCTGGAGAACAAGAAACTGAAGGGAATCCAGGGGATGATGGCACATTGTTTTTCACAATAAGCTTTACAAAATGATTTGACTCTGAGTTCCCCAGAAGCAGATCCTGAGATGGAGATTGGTGCACAAGTGATTTACTAAGAAAGTGCTCCCAGGGGAAACTGGTAAGGGCGGGAGAAGCACATCCCAGACTGCACCAGACCCTGCTCCAGCTCCAGGCAAGGCTGCCGGGCTT
The DNA here is from genome assembly GCF_006542625.1 of Nomascus leucogenys. Lineage (NCBI taxonomy): Eukaryota > Metazoa > Chordata > Mammalia > Primates > Hylobatidae > Nomascus > Nomascus leucogenys. The sequence goes on along the minus strand of NC_044389.1, from coordinate 11,702,440 downwards.
TGTCACTCCCTCCAGCACCTCTGGAGGGCCAGGCACTGAGATGGAGAGGGCCAAGGGCACCAAGGGCCACAGGTGGAGAGTCTCCTGCACCCCAGGGCACCCAGAAGGCTGGTGACATACCTCTGAGATGTAAGAGGATCTGAGAGGGTTTGGGTGGTGACCTCGAAATACCTACGAGTCCTAAAATATAGTTCAATATGCTGCAATGTGCATCTCCCAGCCAGGCTTTTCCAGATTTGTACATCACATGGGATTGGCAATAAACCCAACTTGTTCAACCACAGGGGGTCCCAGAGATCTGTGCTGGTGGATGCTAATGTGCAGCTTCCCAGGAAGATTTGCTTTGCTTTTCCAGGTACCCAACACCTTGTGTGCCTTCAAGCTTGAAGGAGAGGAATGATTGTGGGGTAGGGTTCTTTCTTGAACCCCCAAATTCATTCCATGGAGACAGCCACTCACTACTTCTAGGTGGGCATTAATGTTATGAGTGGGCTACACTCTGGAGATTAATTCTTGTTGTTTATTGCCACTCCTATATAATTTATTCAAGTAAAAACAGTAGTGTTTCAGTAAAGTCAATTGTAGAACAATTATAATATTCAGAAAGTATTTTTTTTTGCAAATACAGATAGCAACAAAAAACTCCTTCTTGCTCAAAATAACTTTGAAAGAGAAAAACTGGCCCTTTAATTTTCTCCAGAGGACTATAACCTAAATTTCTCCCAGATTTACATGCTTTCATTTATTAAGCAAAATAAACTAAACAGAAGCTTAATTAAAAGGTTGTATGTGATATGAACAAAGCTCACATGAAGTCTCTCTTTACCAATCCTGCTATAAATGAATGATCTCACACTCTAATGTTTTAAATACTTTTTACCACTAATATGGCAGTGGCCCCAGTTGTCTCAATGCCTTTAATAGACAGCGAGGGGCTGGAAGGTTCTGTGGCACATGCCCTGAGCATCACCTTGGGGCTGGCACAGCATGCCACATGGAGATGCCCAAAAAACATCTGAAAGATGGCCGGGCACAGTGGCTCACACCCATAATCCCACCACCTTGGGAGGCCGAGGTGGGCAAATCACCTGAGGTCAGGAATTTGAGAACAGCCTGGCCAACGTGGCAAAATCCCATCTCTACTAAAAATACAAAAAATTAGCTGGGTGTGGTGGTGCGTGCCTGTAATCCCAGCTACTTGGGAGGCTGAGGCAGGATAATCATTTGAACCTGGGAGGCAGAAGTTGCAGTGAGCCAAGATAGTGTCATTGCACTCCAGCCTGAGCCACAGAGCGAGACTCCATCTCAAAAAAACAAAACAAAACAAAACGAAAAAAACTGAAAGAACCAACCTGAAGCCCTTACACGCGGGTTTACTCCATTTTCACTGCTACCATAAGCAAATGTCTTTCTGTGGCAGTTGCTGAGGGAGGTGAAGTCACGAGTAAGACAACCACCTGCTTACGCACAGGATTCCTTGTCACAAACGATCCCATGGGAGGACACGCTCCCTTCCAGAGGAGCCTGGGCCACCCACCTTTGGGATGCTGAAGGAGGGTACTGAGCTGGAAACAGTCACCAGCTCCAGGACTTAAACTGTGACAGTGAAGACCAACTGAAAGATCTAAATTTGTCTTTTTTTTTTTTGAGTCTCACTCTGTCACCCAGGCTGGAGTGCAGTGGCACGATCTTGGCTCACTGCAACCTCTGCCTGCCGGGTTCAAGCAATTCTCCAGCCTCAGCCTCCTGAGCAGCTGGGACTACAGGTGTGCGCCACCGTGCCCGGCTAATTTCTTTTTCTTTTTCTTTTTTTTTGTATTTTTAGTAGAGACGGGGTTTCACCATGCTGGTCAGGCTGGTCTTGAACTCCTGACCTCGTGATCCACCCGCCTTGGCCTCCCAAAGTGCTGGGATTATAGGCATGAGCCACCGCCCCCGGCAAGATCTAAAATTTCAAATCATGTTGTTGTCCCCATTCTACCTCAGCTGCCTCAAGTTACTTTTGAAAAATTTTTTTCTTCTGGGTGCCATTGTTCATGCCTGTAGTCCCAGCACTAAGGGAGGTCAAGGTGGGAGGATCACTTGAACCCAGGAGTTTGAGATCAGCCTGAGGAACATAGTGTGACCCCATCTCCACAAAAAAATTTAAAAGACAACCATGCAGCTGTAGTCCCAGCTACTGAGGAGGCTGAGGCAGGAGGATTGCTTGAACCTAGGAGTTCAAGGCTGCAGTGAGCCATGATCACTACTGTACGAGAGACTGTCTTGAAAGAGGGGAGAAGGGAGAGGAGAAAGGAGAGGAAAGGAAAGGAAGGGTGAAAGAAAGATCCTTTTCTACTCACCTCAGGAGCAGGAATTCTGAACCTGGGGTCTGAAGTCTATGAAACTGCATGACATATATTTTGCTTCTGTGTGTATACTCTGGGGAGATGGCCCTGGGATGGTCCTGCAGTTGTAGTGATACAGTGATGCAGTGTAAGGGTGACAAAGGAAGAGCTTTTGGTATGCTGTATTTTTTTTCTACATTTGCTAAAGGAAATGCTCACATAATTCAGTGTCTTTAACCCTATCTCCATTGGAGAAAAGAATGACAAAAGGACTGCAAAGGAGAAAAGCTGAATAGAAACACTTCATCCCATCCCATTCCAGCTGCAAGTAGATGACGGCATGTTCCCTTTTTCAATTCTTTTCTCCCTCTGGATGGGGAGGGGCAGCGCACAGTCAGAAGAATTAGCAACTGTGCCTACATCTGCTCTAATCCCTATTTTTAGAAGAAGGAACATTTGAGACCAGCTGTTTTCTCTTCTCCATGGGTAAGAGAGTATTTATAGAAGTCCTGTTGAGATTCTGGGGCAAGTTTGTATCATCGCGTAAAGTAGAATAGTGGTTTTCCAGGATACATCCTGCAAGTTCTCAGACATGACCCCAGATGTCCCAAGGAGAACAGAAACCCTTCCTCTTCTATCTCTTCTCCATCCAGCCCTCCACTGCAAGAGAGATGGTTCCTGTCTCTGAAGCTGGCCCCAGCGACAAGCAAGAAAGGACTGGACCAGTCTGTACGTTCCTCATCTCTTTCGTCTTACATTGCTGTTGAGGTCAACATAGAGGCTGGAATCTCCTCAAAATGAACTGTTTTGAGCAAATGTGAACAAACCCATTAGTTTGACAGCTCCAAGAGGGAGAGAACTTGTGTCAAGTTTTAAGTCTCCCCCTGCAGGGGCTGGAGGCCACCAGGCACCTGGTAGTCTGCGCTGAGAGCCTGGGCTTCCCCATCCTCTTCAGGAGGAGAGGAGAGATGGATGGATTCTACCCCTAAAGTAAGCCAAAGAGGCATCCAGAAATGGGATGAGGGCTCCCTAAAGGTGACTGCTCACCTCTGCCAGGGGCATCTCTGGTGGCTCAGAGTAAAAAGCTGTCAGAGGAAATTAGCGAACACAAGGATCCTGCATGTGCTGTGGATGGAACTGTGCACATTGAAGCACCTGACCCTGTGGGTAATCAGAGAGCAATTAGACCTCGCTTACTAGATGGAATCTGGCCACCACAGACTGAAATGGATTTGAAGTGGATGGCAGTGATTAAGCCCACGCCTGTGGCGGTACCCCACAGGGTCAATTACAGCTGCAGGAAAACGTGATGAGGAGGGCTAATTAGAGAAGCCGGGCCAGAATCGCAGATGAGCCCATCATCAAGAAGGCAAGATGGTACTGTGTCTAAACACCACCCGCTAGATGATTCCAGATAAGCAAACATCCAAGGGAAGTGGTGGGGAGCATTCAAAGAGCAGACCCTGAGAGAGGGTGAGAAATCTGCTGATGAGTTCAGCTGGGAGCCAGGACAAAGGCACAGGTGACAGCCTGGGGGACCTGTCCTAACTGGGCGATTAGACAATCAGTGACTCCTTGAGGCTTCCTGAGAGACTGAGATATAGCAGGAAAGTGGCCTAGAAGTGAGAATCTTTCTTGTTGAATCCAGAGGCAAAGTGGAGAGCACTTTTTTTAACCCCTTGTCTTCCAGCTCACCTTACCAACTTAATGGTGCTCATCCACTCATTCACTTTCTGTCTGGGCCAATATTTGAGAACCTATTGTCGGAAACCATTTACAGATGGTTGGCACTTTGTCACTGACAAAGGTGTTCAGGCACATCATAATGATAACAATGCAAAGAGCTAACATTTCCTGAGCAATTCCTCTCTGCTGTGCATTTTGCTGTGTCCTTCACATGTATTTTCTTGTTGAATCCTTACAAACTGGGAGGTAGGTACCATTATCATCGATTGATGAGGCAGAGAGAGGTTAACTTGCCAAGAAGTCATGGGACGCTTGTAACACCTCAGTGAGTGAGGCAGGCAGGGTCTCCTCCATTCTGTACAAGAGGTCGTGCAGGCTGGATAGAGTTGCCTAAGGTCAGACTCAAGTCACAAATGGCAATTAGGGTCCAATCTGAAGGTCTTTCTACCATGCCATGTGGCCTATACGAGGAGAAACAGAGCATGTGGTCTGCTTCTTTAATTAAAAGTGTGTTTCTGTGGTGACGTCCTGGTTCCTTGCCTGACCTGCATGGACAATGGCTCTCACTAACCACCTTGGCTGTGCCGCATCCATCTGGGAGGAGGTAATGTTGGAGATAACAGGAAAATTGGCATACAAGGGACCACCCATTGGAGAATTTTCCAGGACAGTCCACATTCGAGACAGTTTGTGCAGTTATCATCATAACTACACTCATTCTTGTCACACTGTGTACAGTAAGTCTTCACTTAACGTTGTCAATAGGTTTTTGAAAACCACGACTTAAAGTGAAATGACATACCTTTGGTCCCTGGAGAAGGTCATTTCTATAATGTTGATGGCAAAAAGAAAATGTTTTCATTCAAAGTCATTTACCTTAGAGTTGCAGTTTCCAAGAACCTACTGACATTATTTTATTTATTTATTTATTTATTTAGAGACGGAATTTCGCTCAGTCACCCAGGCTGGAGTGCAGTGGCATGATCCCGGCTCACTGCAACCTCTGCCTCCTGGATTCAAGCGATTCTCTTGCCTCAGCCTCCCGAGTAGCTGGGATTACATGCGCCCGCCACCATGCCCAACTAATTTTTGTATTTTTAGTAGAGACAGGGTTTTGCCATGTTGGCCAGGCTGGTCTTGAACTCCTGACCTCAAGTGATCTGCCCACCTTGGCCTCCCAAAGTGCTGGGATTACAGGCATAAGCCACTGTGCCCGGCCCCTACTGACATTATTAAGTGAGGACTTACTGTATCTGATTTATGGTTAGGAAGACATTTTATAAAATGGCTGGATTTTGTGTCAGAGCCCCACCCCCTGCCAGAACCCGCTTTGTTCAAATGCTCTCTCCTCCATGTGAGTGAGTTCAGAACCACCAGGCCTAGGGTCATTTTGTGGCATGAAAAGCCTGGACTCTGTGTATTAGTTATGTGGCATAACAAGTTACCCTAAAATGCAGTGGCTTAAACCAAACACACATTTATCATCTCACAGATTCTGTGGGCCCAGAATCTCTTTCAGGGTCTCTCCCAGGCTGCAATGAAGAAATCAGCCAGGTTAGGGTCTCACCTGAAGGTCTGACTGCAGCAGAAGCCAATTCTAAGCTTGCATGATCGCTGGCAGAATTCAGTTCCTCCTGGGCTCCCGACTGAGGGCCTCTGTTCCTAGTTGGCTGTTGCTCAGAGGCCACCATCAATTATTTGCCTTGTAGACTTCTCCAACAGGGTAGCTGGTTAAAGCAAAGTGTGGAAGCCAAGAAGGTCAAGGAGGCAAGGAGGAGCGTGTGCTAGCGAGATGGAAGTCTCAACCTTCTGTAATCCAATAGAAAAAAAATAGACTACTATTTTTTGATTGCTTACTATGTACTGGGCTTTGTTAAACACCTCGCATGAATTATCTCATATAATTCTCACGACCACCATGTGGCATAAATATTATCTCCATTGTGCAGAAAACCTGAACTCCAGAGGGATTAAATATCTGGCTCAAGGTCAAATAGTAAATGCCAGAGCCAGGATTCAGTCAGGTCTATCAACCTCCAAAGCTCGTGCCTTCAGCCACCACCATTACTGAATTGCCATTTAATGGAAACACTCAAATTTCTTCTACCTGCCTCCTTCTTTTTGGTTCCATGGTCACCCCCTGGAGTCCAGACCTCCTACTCTGGTGATGATGATACCGTCAGGAGAGCAGTGTGCCTTCCTACTCTACGACTGTCTCCTAATCCTATTCTGCATCCTCATTTGCTTTAGTACCATATTTATCCTGTCAAGCCCTGAGTCAAAAAGTTATGACTACCTCCCTCTTTCTTATCATAGAATCATAGAACGTTAGAGCTGGAAGTATCACATTTATCTTGCCAACTTCCAGCTCAAAAAAGTCTCACCATCTCCCTATTTCCTATCAAAGAATCAGAATGTCAGAGCTGGAAGGGATCTTGGCTTTCTATTTGATGCAACTTCGTTCATAAGTTGGATAGTGGCAAGGGAGGAGGCTAACGTGGATTTCCACATGCTATGCCCATGATAAAATCACACCCACTCAGATGGTATAGAAAGAAGGCCCAGGCTTGGCAGAATAACGGGAGAACTGGGGAGATGTGGAGCCATTTGGGAGAGAATGGCCCCTGAGCAGGACTCTTTCCACATGTCTGGGGGGTGGCTGGTTTGCTCTCTGGACACTCCTTTTCTGATGGAATCACAGCTGACTATGGGAACTAGAGGACCAGAGCCTCCCTTGGGTGTAACTGAAGATGGGCACATAAAATCAACAGAGACAGATCATTTAATAAATGCAAGGGTGAGAGAAGGGAAGGGGCCATGGGTTCATTCAGCTGGGTGGATGGTGGCACTGCTCATGGAGACAGGGAAACCCTGAGGTCAGTGGGGAGAGCAGTTTTGAATATGCTGACATTGAGGTCTGTGAGTCATAGATTGGGCCTGGAGGCAGTTAGATGAAACAAGAATGGCAAAAAATTGGCTGTTGAAACTGGATAATGGGTCCAAAGGGGTTCTTTTTACTACTATGTTTTTGTATATGCTTAAAATTCTGTGATGATGATGAAAGTGTGAACAGGAAAACAAGAAGAAGAGTATGGACTAATCTTTTCAGTGAACCTGGCCATGAAGGGAAGGAGTGAGATCCAGCAATGACTATGAGAGGCATAAAAGGGAGTTGTCTGATTAAGAGAAGAGAGAGTAATATAGTTTGAATATTTCTCCCCTCCATATCTCAGGTTGAAATTTGACCCCCAAATTCAAATTCAAAGGGATCAAATTGTTAAAGGTGGGGCCTCATGGGAGGTGTTTGGGTAGTGGGGGCAGATTCCTCATGAATGACTTGATGCCATTGCAAGGTAGGCCGTGAGTTCAGAAGCAAGTTCAGAAGCAAGTTCAGAGTTCTTGCTCTGTTAGTTCAAGCGAGAGCTGGTTTAAGAGAGCCTGGCATCTCCTCTTCTCTCTCTTGCTCCCTTCCTCTCACCATGTGATGTCGGCTCCCCTTCCCTCCCGCTGTGAGTGGAGGCTTCCTGAGGCCATCACTAGAAGCAGATGCTGGCACCATGCTTCTTGTACAGCCTGCAGAACCATCAGCCAAATAAACCTCTTTTTTTTTTTTTATAAACTACCCAGCCTCAGGTATTCCTTTATATCAATGCAAAATAGGCTAAGACAAAGAGACCTGAGCATATATATTGGCTGAGGGGAAGCACCAGCAAAGAGGGTGTAGAAGTTAGCTATTGCCACATAATTACTGCATAACAAAACTACCCTAGAGCTATTGGCTTATAGTCATTTATGGTCACAGATCTGTGGATTGGCTGATGGTCAGCTGATGGGAGGCCAGGCTCAGCTGGGATGGCTCGGCTTTGCCCCTCACATCTGTCTTCTTCCTGAGACAGACTAATGCAGAAATGTGGTCCTTGTGGCAATCGCAGAGCACAGGGAGCAACACGTGAGGTCTCTTGAGGCCTAGGCTTGGAACCTGCACACCATCAGTTCCAACTTACAGAATGGAAGCAGGTCATGCGGATGGACTCATAGACAATAGGTGAGAAAATATCTCCAGCCCCCTTTACGGGCAAAACAAAGCCACATGGCAAAGGGAAGCTAGTACATGACATTTACTCACTTGAGCGGGCACACCATAGTTCTGTTTAAGTTCACCTTCGAGGTTGACCTTCATGACCCACAGTTTTATCACCTCCAGACCGAAGCTGTTTGGGCCTGGGGAAGAGCTTGAACCCCTATTGGGCCAAAGGTTCTCTTTCAGGGGTCATTAGCCGTGGGGAGTTAAGGGAACAGATTACATAAGGTCTGGGCTGCTTGGGAGGAGCCAAAGCCCTCAGAAAACTACACTCACAGAGGCAGAAACTCAGCCTTACAGACGAAGCTGATCTGCAGAGAAAAGAGTGGAGAGACAGGCAGAGGTGAGGAGAGGCCTGGGCCTGCGAGGACTTGAAACCTGGGAGGGTAGGTGGGCAGGAGGGAGGAAAGGGAAGGTCAGGGGAGGGAGAGCTGAGCAACACACACAAATATGCACACAGGACATGAATGCAGCAGTCTAAGGGATGCCTGGAGAGCAAAGGGGGAGTGAGACTAAGGAGGACAGCAGATCCCAACGGTGACAGACTGAGACCCAAAGTGTTTGCAGACAACTCTCCCACCCTGAGGCCTTTCTGTAGTTGGTCCCATGAGATCCCCTTGTATCCTTACAATAACTCCCTTTTCATTAGATTAGTTTGAATGGAACTATGTTCCCTGCACACAAAAGATTCCTTGCTGAAGACATTCATGTAAAATATTTAAGGCTTCACGCAATGAGTTCCTAGTTGTTCATTCAACTAACAAATAAGGTTAGCCCTTCATGTATGCATGTCATCTTGCTACTGAGGACTCGAAAAGAGTATCTTCCAGTCCCTAGCCTTATAGAGGTTAAATCAAGATCAGGGAAATAAGAAATTATGTGCCTAAATAGTTAAAAATAGCCCAACACATTTGAGCATTACTATAGAAAGAAATGGCCACAAAAGTTCAAAGGAAGAGAAGGCGGGTACAGGTGGCAGTCACCAGGAGAGGCTTATCTAGAGGAAGCAGAACTTGATCTGGGCCTGGAATTGAGCCTCAGGTAGGAAGGGGCCTGGAGGAGGCCTGCACCCTGGGCTTCCATGTCCCACCTGAGCATTGTTACCTGATTTGTAGGAATAATAGCTAGCAGGAATACAAATACTTTGCAAATACTGGTCTTGTAAATTTAAACCTAAATAGTCTCAGGTGTTTTAGGGAGAGGACATGGGCAGCTATAGGCAAGAGAGACCAAAGGCAGGAGAGTGTAAAGGCAGGAAAATCTGTTGACAGGCTGTTACAGGTGTCAAGGCCTGGAGCAAAGAAAAGCCTAGCAGAGGTGGGGAAGGAGGAAAATGGATAGGACAGGTGCAGAAGCCAGCTAGGGAAGTGCAGAGGAGAGAGCAGGTGATATTGTCAATGGTTTCTAACCCTGAATAAGATGCTCATTTTACTGGTATGGTGGCAACAGCATTTTCAAAAGCTTCCAGGTGACTAATGTGCAGCCAGGGTTGAAAACCACTGTTATAAATTTTCATGGCTGGAGACAGAATTATGCCACCATTGACAGAGAGAAAAAGGGCAAAAAGAGGTGTGGCCAGACAAAGGCAGTGAGACTGACTTACAAAGAATGTTGAGTTTAAGTTGACTGCCTGACATTCAAGTAAAACACACACACACACACACACACACACACACACACACAACCAAACCCCAGTTGTCATCTAGAAATGTGGGATATTAGAACAATTAGAAATTAGAAAAACACATTGGTGGCCAGGCACGGTGGCTCACGCCTATAATTCCAGCCCTTTGGGAGGCCGAGGTGGATGGCTCCCTTGAGGTCAGGAGTTCGATACCAGCTTGGCCAACATGGTAAAACCCCATCTCTACTAAAAATACAAAAATTAGCCGGATGTGGTGGTGCGCGCCTGTACTCACAGCTACTCAGGAGGCTGAGGCAGAAGAATCATTTGAGCCCGGGAGGCGGAGGTTGCAGTGAACCGAGATTGCTGAGATTGCACCACTGCACTCCAACCTGGACAACAGAGCAAGACTTTGTCAAAAAAAAGAAAGAAAGAAAGAAAGACAGAAAGACACATTGTGAAGCAAACTGCAGACAGAAAGGAGGTGGAGCCGTGGATCACAGGGTGAGAAAGAACAAAGAAAAAAGACCAAAAGTTGTTGAGTATACAGAGTGACCTGGATCCTGTTAGCTGCTTTACGTGGAGAGTTGTTGGAAGAGCTGTAGATTGGTGGTAAATGTGTCTAGCACAGGGGATGGCACATAATAAATACAACTATTGGTTAATAGAATCTCATTTAATTTTAAAAATGACCCTTACTGGTGGGTATTAACAGTCTCAGTTTAAAGATAAGAAAAGAAACTCAAAGAGCCCTTATCCAAAATCCTAGTTAGTAAATTTAGAGTTGGAATTCAATGTCAGGGGATTGAGGCTGAAAGCCAGCGCTCGCCTGCTATAATACATCAGCGCACAGGGCTAAGCACCAACCTAAAAAGGTGGAAGAACGATTGTTCAAGGAGACAGGACAAGTCAGGAAGGCAGGGGGAAGCCATGAGTGTGGCTATGCTGCATGGGGTCAGTGGCCAAGAAAGGCCAAAAGAAAGGAGGATCTCAGAGATTTACTGTGCACCCTGGCCCTGGGCATGAGGCACGGGGAGGAGAAAACCAGAACCGGCGCAAGGGAAACCATTTTAGAATTCCGGAGTTGTGGGAGGGATGTGTGTAGAATTCTCCCATCCATGGACAGGGGCTAGAGTGGCAAATGAAGAAAGCAACAGGTGGACCCAAGGCATAGACACTCTCTCACAGCCCCGTTATCTTGAGACGGAGGACGAGACAGGCGTTATCAACTTTCCCACTTTCAAGATGAGGAGACTGAGGCAAAGGAGTGTTTATGAACTGGAATACTCAGTTCATGAGCACTGATGTTAAGCCCTGGCTTGTTTCCAGAACTGCACTGCTGTGCAGGGACCTGTTTATCATATTCCGACAAGGGCTTAATGATTCGGAATAATGCAGGATGTGAAAAATATGGATCTGGCGAACATCCCACAAGTCATCCTGGCAGTTATCTGTATCCAAGGACATTTTTTAGGCATGTGGTCCTCATAAACTAAGATACTCATATTTATTTAGGCCTCTCAAAAGTGCTTCTCAGGTTTTAATACGCACTGAATCACCTGGAGATTTGTTTCAAGTAGGTCATCGAGGCTCTAGGGCAGTGTTCCCAAATTTTTCCTTTTTTTTTTTTTTTTCCAACCACTTGGTCAGTTTGCGGGGGTGGGGAAGGGTAGGATGGGGAGACATCTGTATTTATTCTTTTAGAGCTCGGGGTCTCACTCTGGGCTCAAGCGATTCGCCCGCGTAGCTGGGACTACAGGTGCGCACCGCTGTGCCAGGATAGTGGTTCCCAAACTTTTCTGCGCATTGAAATCACCTAGGAAGTTTCCAAAAATACTGATGCCTGTTTCCTACCCCCAGAAATTGTGATTTAATTGGTCCAAGTATGCTCTAGGCTTCGGAATTTTGTAAAGCTCTCCACGTGAATCCGAGCTTAGGAACCTCTGAACTGGGACTTGCAGCAGAAGCACGTAGAGCATGCAAGGAAACGAAACCACACAGGACACACTAGTAATGTGGCAACAGGCTAACTTATGTAAGGCTAGTGCTTGCCAGAGTGTACTGGAGGACGGGAAACAAGTCCCATTTAAGCAGTGCCTCGGGATTTGAGTTGCCTGTGAAACGCAGTAGCATTTGCCGAGGACGCAGAAGCCCCCGCCTCTCATCCAGGGTGGGCCGCGGCGGGGCCTCCTGGCGCATGCGCGATCTCCCGGAGCATGCGCAGCAGCGGCGCCGACGTGGGGCGGGGCCTGGTGAACGCGCGCGCTTCCGGAAGTGTGCCGGCGTCCCGCGAAGGTTCCGCCGGGAGCAGCGGTCCGGACGCGCTGGTTCCCGGCACGTGTCTCGGCACGTGGCAGCGCGCCTGGCTCGGGGCTTGGGGGCGCCGGCGCCCTGGATCCGCCGGCCATGGTCGCCGAGTCGGTGTCGTCCCTGACCATCGCCGACGCGTTCATCGCAGCCGGCGAGAGCCCAGCTCCGACCCCGCCGCGCCCCGCGCTTCCCAGGAGGTTCATCTGCTCCTTCCCTGACTGCAGCGCCAATTACAGCAAAGCCTGGAAGCTTGACGCGCACCTGTGCAAGCACACGGGGGAGGTGAGGGGGGCGAGGCTGCCAACCCTGGGCCTAGGGATGGCGCGTGGCCCCCGGGCAGCCACTGCAGTCGTGGCCAGGGCCGCAGGCCCCGCTGTGCGGCGCGTTCAGCTTTGATATCCAGGACTTAGGGAAGGAGCTGAGGAAGTAGACAAGAAGTTCTAGGACCTTCGTTCTGCGACGTTGATATCCATGCCAGGGGCTCGGGGCTTACTAAGCAATCATTTCCCCTTCTTTGATCGTGAGTCTCGGCCAGTCAAGTGCCTCCCGTAATCTGCAAATAAGTGCGAGGTTTGAGGGGGCACACTACTACTAGACACCTGTCAAATGCTGGCCCCTAGAGCTGGTACAAAAGATGGGTTACATGTACCGGGGGTCGTGAAAGCAGCATGTGCTCATTTCTTCATAACTCCACACTGGAGAGAGCAGTGAGCAAAACAGGCAAACCCAGGGTTTCTGCTGCCGTGGACCTTCGTTCCTGGGTCAAGCCGACCACAGGATAGGTGGGAATGGCATGCAGTGTTGTGGTCAAGAAAGGCCTCTCTGTGTGAGCCGTATAAGAAGGAAGGATCTAGCCTTGCAGACATTTGAGTTGGGCAGAGAGAACACAAAGGGAGCCTGTGGCCCTCGGGGTGGGAGGCAGGTGGGTGTGTTTAGGTGCGGAGATCACCATATGAGGTCTGAGAAGTAGGCCCATTAGGAGTTTGGATTTTCTTTTGAGGGCAGGAGGATGTCAGATACCATGATATGACGTGGCAGCCCATGTCACACACAAGTGAGGAAAACGAGGGTCATGGAGGTCAAGGAATCGGCCCAGCTTCCCAGTTTTTGGCAGAGCTAGGCTTCACACTGCCTCAGCTTAAAGCCCTTAGTTTCTTAAACCACTGGGCTGCAGTCCATACCTTTGCCCCTTGCACCTCCTCTAATTTATGGGCCACCTTCTCCAGGTGTCCTCCTAGGCCTCATTCCTTACCCTCTCCAGCACTGGAAGGCCGACCGCTTCCTCCTCGAGACCTCTGGTTCTTTTCCTCTTCCTCGTCTGCCCTTTTCATTGGGTCCTCTTCTGCCCTCTGCATTTTCCACCCCGCCCAGCTCCCTCTTGCAGTCTTACATAGCCACTGGCACCACTCATAACATCCTTTATGCTTTACCCTTCTGCCCTTCCTCTTGCCCGTTCTAGCCTCTAAATTCTGGGCTCTGTATTACCAGTAAATCCATGTAAGAGCTTGCCTTTCCTTTTAGACCGGTGTGCTATATTTTGGATACTGGCGCTACCAGTTTCCTTAATACGGGTTGAAAAACTTGGAGTCATCTTTGTTGTCCCAAATCTCTCATGCAGATTAATTTGACAAATGTTTATTGACATTTATTGACATTGACGCCTGCCGCTGTGCAAGGTTCTGTGGCTCCGCCCCTGGTGGTATATAGCTCACTGTGCTCCTGTTTGCTTGTTTTGCTCCTAGTACTCTCATGGAGGCCTTGGTGCCTCCCTCCTGGACGCCTTGGTAGTATGCTTTTCATAGTTCGATGCACCAAACTGGTTATTTGGGGTGTGTGTTTGGCGTTTACTATAGGTTCAAAATGAGTCACCCCCTCCCAACTCCTGGGTCACAAAAGGTGGTTGCATTTAGGGTGTTGAGCTGTTTTCTTTGCTTCGCCCTGGCACCTGTGAGCTTTTTCAGGTGTGACACACTTTCCTAAAGCTGTGCTTGGCATGATCTTAGCACAGACCCTGGGCTTATCTGGGATGAGACAGGCCTCCCTCATTCCTCTGCCCTAGGCTTGCTTTTTTACATGTTAAATCATGCGGTGGCAGGGATCCATGCAGACAAGCCATGCTAACAGCCAGGGCGTCTTTAAGAGGGGGTTGCTGTGAAAGCCTGCTGCTGGGTTGGGAGCAGGTTAAAAATGCTATGCCTGCTTATTTTAAATGCTGTTCATGGAACAAAAATCTGTGTAGTGACTTTGCGAGAAGTTGTGGTGTTTATGTTGTGTAACTTTGTGCAGGAACACTGCGTCTTGCAGCGGGTGCACAGCTCTTACTGAGTAGAAACCACCTCTTCATAGGAAGCCTGTGGCCTTAACACTGGGCAGTTTAAGCTTTTAAATAATACCAGAGTTACTAACTAGTGCAGGAGTGACATGCTTTTTCTTTTTTCCTGCTAGAGACCATTTGTTTGTGACTATGAAGGGTGTGGCAAGGCCTTCATCAGGGACTACCATCTGAGCCGCCACATTCTGACTCACACTGGAGAAAAGCCGTTTGTGTAAGTAGAGACCTGTTTTTAGGCTTTTGAAGTGGGTTGTGTTGGGCATATAGACCCAGTAAGAAGATTGATTGTTAACTCACGAGATCAGGAATGTGAAGCCTGGCAGGGTGCAGTGGCTCATGCCTGTAATCCCAGCACTTTGGGAGGCAGAGACGGGCAGATCACTTGAACCTAGGAGTTTGAGACAAACCTGGGCAACATGGTGAAACCCCGTATGTACAAAAATACAAAAATTAGTCAGGGGTGGTGGTTTGTGCCTGTAATCCTAGCTACCCAGGAGGCTGAGCTAAAATGCTCATGGGTGGGGACAAGCTAAAGTATAGCAATACAATGGGATACCCTACAGCCAGGAAAATGAACGCAGATGCTCTCTGCAAAGCCATGAGAAAATCACCAGGGCACTTTAATTGAAAAACCAAGGTGCAGAAGAGGCCTCTTTAGGCTACCTTTATGTGTGTGAAAAAGCTAGGGGGTGGGGGGAGGGGTGAGTAGTGGGTGTTGGGTAGGCAGGAAGCAACTATATTTGTATTTGTTCCTATTTGTAAAGAAGTCTTAAAAGTTACATAACAAAACTAAAAATGTCATCTGTTTTGGGAGCAGTGGGGGATCCTGGCCAAGTAGGGGGTGGGGATGGTAGGAAATGCCATGCAACCAG
Organism: Nomascus leucogenys; assembly: GCF_006542625.1. Taxonomy (NCBI): domain Eukaryota; kingdom Metazoa; phylum Chordata; class Mammalia; order Primates; family Hylobatidae; genus Nomascus; species Nomascus leucogenys. The sequence goes on along the minus strand of NC_044389.1, from coordinate 11,687,208 downwards.
GAACTACTGGACATGACTCTTCCAGCTCACGATCTAACCCAGACCCTGCCCCTCTTCAGCTATAGATCCCCGTTTCCCACTGCTCACTGGACAGTGCTACTTGGCTATCTCTGTGTCTTCTTAAATTCCATGTGGTAGGCTGGGTGTGGTGGCTCATGCCTGTAATCCCAGCACTTTGAGAGGCTGAGGTGGGAGGATTGCTTTGAGGCCAGGAGTTCAGGCTGGGCAAGATGGTCAGGTCCATCTCTATTAAAAAAATAAAAAAATAAAAAATTCCACATGGCCCAAATTTGTCACAGTCAAACTGAGCTCGCTTTTCTCTTTGATCTTCTCTCATGTTCTTGTCTGGAGAGGTGGCCTCGCTGTCTGTCCAGTGACCCATAGCAAAGATAAGGCAGCTCCCTGGACTCTCCATTCTTTCTCCCATCCCTTGCAACATGTGGGTTGCCAGGTCCTGTAACTGACCCATCAGATCCAGCAGCCACTGTCTTATCTCGGTCCCTTCCTCTGGCTGGAATGACAGTCTGCAGGCCAGCCCTCTCCCCCAGTGCCCTCCCGTGTGCTTCCCTTAAAGCTGTGCAGTGCTTTCAAGCACGGCCTACATGTGAAGTCCAGGTTCCAAGTGTGTCCTACAATGACCTGCGTGATTTGGCCCTTTTCTGCTTATCTTGCCCCATTTGCTTGACTTGCAGGCATGAAGTCATGGTCCAGCTGTGCTAACTAACCAGCCCCCTCTCCAAGTGTGCCGGGGTCTCTCACTCCCACTTGGGTCTTGTCAGGACTCTTCCTGGCCTGTCCTCCTGCCCCACACTCGGTTGGGTTAGATGCCTGTGTCAGGTTTAGAGTGAAGAACGGCAGGAAACCCAGCACAAGAGACGCTTAAACAAGATGGGCTCTTTGTCTTGTGTGGCTGAAATACAGAAATAGAGAGGCAGGAGCTCTGGAGCCCCTTCTAACTGGTCTCTGCCATCCTCATCTTGGGCTTTAACCTCACTGTGATGCCTGTTGGGGCCCAGCTGTCACATAAGCATGCCACTGGCAGGAAGGAGGAAAGGGCATAAGAGGCATGCCCCCTTATTTAGAGACTTTATGGGGGTTGAGCAGGATGGGCTGGACTCAGCCATGAGCCGCCCTAATTGCAGGGGAGGCCGGAGAGTGCGCTTTCTGTCGGCCACCTGCCCAGCTAACACTCAGCATTCTGTCCCTGCAGTTAGGGGGGCTTCTAGGGTCTCTGCCACAGCGCCCCTCCCATTTGTGGGCCTCTGCACTGTGCCTCCCATGGTCAATGCTGGCTTGTCTCTGCTTGGCCCTAGGAATGGGACAGTGCCTGCCTCAGGGTTATCAGTGAGTGATGGCTAAGATTGAGGCTGGGAAAGGAAGTCCTGCTTCATCCCTCAAGCTTACGAAGGCTCACCACAAGAGGCACCAATTTTCTTTTGGGGGAAAAAAAAAAAAACAACAACGAAAAAAAGATTTAGATCATTCAAAGCCAAGATGTCAAGATAAGGGGAACTAGAATGGCTTGATAAGCCAGAGAACATAATGGTTATGGTTCTGCTCTAAGTATCTGTTTTACCTCTAATGATAAGCCAAGACAAGTTTTATTGAGGCCTTTCTGGAAATCCAGTTTATAATGACATGCCAAGCAGCATTAAGGTTGTCAGATTGTAAGCTGAGAATAATTTATCTTAAGCATGATTTAGGCCTAGTGTAGGCTTTTGGGACTAGTGTATTTCACCTTCCTATCTGCCCAGTGTGTATAAAAGATGACTGATGTAGTGTGTATAATTTCAGAAGCCTAATATGAAAAAGCATTTTGTTACATGATAGTCGTCAGGTTGAGAGGTCTATGTGGTATGGCTTAACACTCTGGAATTCGCTAAGACTATTTTATAGTATTACTATTCTTTGGAATAATTAGCTTTTATAAAGTAGGAAGATATATGTGTTTTTAAAACTTCTTTTCCCTTGGCTTATTAATATTTTGGTTTGTATAACTTACAGTTGTGCAGCTAATGGCTGTGATCAAAAATTCAACACAAAATCAAACTTGAAGAAACATTTTGAACGCAAACATGAAAATCAACAAAAACAATATATAGTAAGTATGATTTTATATGCTTAAATTTTTTGAGTATTTTTACACTTGCTGCCTATGTTTCTGACATTTTCAGCCAGGTGCGGTGGCTCAAGCCTATAATCGTAGCTTGAGGCCAGGAATTTGAGACCAGCCTGGGAAACATAGTGAAATGCTGTCTCTGGAAAAAAAACAAAAATAGAAAACAAAAAATTTTGGGGTAACAGAGACCCTGTCTCTAAAAATTAAAAGTGAAAAATAAAGTTTTCGTCAACCAAATTTTGTCTGTCAAATGTCTGAATTTACTTAATGCCATCAGAATGATAAAGGTTTTATTTTGGAAGCAAACATTGTGCAAATTAAAGTGTATTGGGAGACTATTCCAACTGAAACAGTTTTGCTTTTTCAAATGTTATGATTCTTCAGACCTTTTTGAGATAAAGCAGAATTTTACAGTAACAAAATGGGTGAAAGCAGAAATTTTATATAATCTCCAAAATTGTTTTATCTTGAGGATTCTGTTATGAACTGTTGATTTCGTTTTGACTTTCCATAAGACTAATGAGCCTTTACAATTTACAATTTAACAGTGCAGTTTTGAAGACTGTAAGAAGACCTTTAAGAAACATCAGCAGCTGAAAATCCATCAGTGCCAGCATACCAATGAACCTCTCTTCAAGTAGGTACTTCATGTGGCTGAAAATGCCTGGATTCTAGGTGTGAATAAGATTGGAAATGCAAGGGTGGTGTTGAGCATTGTTTCATGTTTTTTGGCCATTTGTATATCTTTTGAGAAATGTCTGTTCATATCCTTTGCCCACTTTTTGATGGATTATTTGTTTTTTTCTTGCTGATTTGAGTTCCCTGTAGATTCTGGATATACATTCTTTATTGGATGCATAATGTGCCAGTATTTTCTCCCACTCTGTGGGTTGTCTGTTTACTCTGCTGGTTATTTCTTTTGCTGTGCAGAAGCTTTTTAGTTTAATTAGGTCCCATTTATTTATTTCTATTTTTGTTGCATTTGCTTTCAGGGTCTTAGTAAGAATTCTTTGCCTAGGCTGATGTCCAGAAGTTTTTCCAATGTTTTCTTCTTGAATTTTTAGTTTCAGGTCATAAACTTAATTTGAGTTGATTTTTGTATAAGGTGAGAGATAGGGATCCAGTTTTTCCAGCACCATTTATTGAATAAGGAGTCCTTTCCCCAGTTTATGTTTTTATATGCTTTGTTGAAGATCAGTTGGCTGTATTTGGCTTTATTTCTGTTTTGTTCCATTGGTCTAAGTGCCTATTTTTAAACCAGTACCACCCTGTTTTGGTAACTGTAGCCTCGTAGTATAATCTGAAGTCCGGTCAAAGGAAAAGAAGTCACTATATGAAAAAGACACATGCACACGTTTATAGCAGCACAGTTCACAATTGCAAATACATGGAGCCAATTTAAGTGCCCATCGACCAATGAGCAGATAAAGAAAACGTGATGTATATACACCATGGAATACTACACAGCCATAAAAGGGAACGAAATGATGTCTTTTGCAGCAGCTTGGATGGAGCTGGAGGCCATTATTCTCAGTGAAGTAACTCAGGAATGGAAAACCAAATACCATAGTTTTCACTAAGTGGGCACTAAATATGAGGACAAAAAGACAGTGATTTAATGCACTTTGGGGACTTCGGGTGGGGAGTTTGGGGAGGGGGGTGAGGGATGAAAGACTACATATTGGGTACAGTGTATGCTGCTTGAGTGATGGTGCGCTAAAATCTCAGCACCACTATAGGATTCATCCATGTAACGAAAAAACACTTGTAACCCCAAAAGCCATTGAAATTTAAAGCAACAGTGGGACAAATCTTCTGAAAGCTTCCTAATCAACAGTTTTCTGTTAATATGTACTGCATATGCACATTTATATTTTAAAGGTTTACTTTGCTCTAAAAGAAATATTTAATGTGTTTCAAAATAATTTTTGAGATTATTCTAGTCGTGGTTAAGCTTAAAGGCTGAGAAATTACTTAACTAATCAAATAGAGCCTGTGCAACTATATGAAATGTCATTATGGAGACACTCATTATGCTTTTCCTGTAGAACAAAACAAGTAATTGGGTTTATCTGCAGTTAGGGTTTTTTGAGTAACATGAGGGGGGCTGGACAAGTTGGGTAGACCTGCAAAAGGGCCAGCGGCTCTCTGCCTGGCTCTGGCCATCCGGCACTTTCCCTTGGCTTGCACAGGCTGCCCTGTGCCTTGGAGTTGCTGCAGTGACCCTGCCTATCCTTGCTTGTGGGTCTGCTGCTGCTGCTTTGCTGCTGATGGCTTTAGCACAGAGGGGGCCCGTGCTTTTTATTGCTCACCAGAGGCAGATGCATCTACTGCTGTGCTGTCTTGCACACCCCCTGTGCAGCATCATTAGGAAAGCTAGACACAAGTGATTCAGAATGGCTTAGGGGTTTACCTAAGCCAAGTCAGATAACCTCTTGAAGTATCTTTTTGTAGCCATGAAAGCAGAGTATATTTCCGGAGGTATAAAGATGAAAACTGTTTAAATGGTCAAAAAAAAGTAACGTGACTTTTTTCTCCAACAGTTTGTTTTGCCCTAAAGCTGGTCAAGTAACTTGAATCTCACCTGTGATGAGGTCTACATTTTAACATGGGTTTGGTTATGGGAAGAGGCAAGACTTTGGTGGGAGAAACAGGACAAAGTGCCATTGACCTTGAGCGGAGTTCTCTGTGAAAATGGATTGGCTAATACCTCATGTGTTGCCAATGCAGGTGTACCCAGGAAGGATGTGGGAAACACTTTGCATCACCCAGCAAGCTGAAACGACATGCCAAGGCCCACGAGGGTGTGTACGGACAGCCTGGGTGTGCTCCTCTGAGGGGGATGCCAAATCCTGGGCGCCTTTGAATCTGTTCTTTGATCATGCTGAAAAGATGGGAACCCTGTGGCAGGGGACACCATCCTGCTTATTTGGGTCTTACACTCTTGTCCAAAGAGGCACTGTATATGTCTGTTTTTCCACTACCGTATCATTGCTGTTCACATGTAATGTGTTGTTTGTTCACAACAAGCGCCTGGTTGCACATTACACTGACGAATGTGCTGATGCTCCAGCCATGGCTTTGATGCTTCTGTCATTTTTAACCTCTTCTATTAATATTTACTGCCTGTGCCATTCTTTTCCTTGTTGGCCATTCACAAGGCTTGGATAATAGTGTGACATTTTGAGAGCCATCAGATGTTACATTTCTTAAAAAAAAAAAAAAAAAAAAAAAACTTGATTATATTAACTATTTGAATCTATGATCTGTTTCCTTGAGGGATTTTTGCTAATCTGTATTTCAATTTCCCAGGTCCTAGAATTTATGATTTTTTTTTTTTTAAGAGGTTAGTAGCTAACAGTGAGAGGGAGCCTCATTGTTTTTAGTTTCTAGTTGGGTGGAACTCAGCCCTGCTGTTGTATACTTATTAATCCCATTTTAGTGCTTTGCACATTGTTATTCAGTGTTTTTCTCTGGGTCCTTCCAGTTTATTTTCTTCCTTAGCTGTACTCTTTAAAAAAAAAAATTTTTTTTTTTTTTGTGATAAAGTTAAAATGTACCCTACTTTTTTTGTGCAGTATGACACTTACAAGATGGCCAGACTAGAGGAAGCCAGAGGTGGGCATGGTAACACTACTGAAAAGTTGGTGGTGTGCCACGGACAAGGGACTGACCGCAGAGTATGTTTGCTGAGGAAAATAGAGGCAAGGATAGAGCAGGCAGGCAGAAGGGAAATGAGACATGGAGATAGGAGGTTAAAGCAGTTGGGAGTCCATACACAGCCCACCCAACTTCCTGAGAACGCTTCGAGAGGGAAAGGCATCCTTCCTGTGAAGTTTGCCAATTCCGTGATCACGCTGAGAAGATGGGAACTCTGTGAAGTTTGCTTCACAGGAAGGTAAAATCCTTAAAGGGAGGCACCTTGCTGTGCCACTGTTCAGTTTTACTATAACGTCAATCTTTTTTTAGTTTTTATTCCCACCTCAAGAGGCTGAGTTGAATACTATTAGGCGGGGAATGGAAAATTATATAGGCACCTAAGTTTCCTTTCTAGTTATGGTCAGTGTTTATGCTGAGTATTCATGACAGACAATGCACCGATTTTTTTAATAGGCTATGTATGTCAAAAAGGATGTTCCTTTGTGGCAAAAACATGGACGGAACTTCTGAAACATGTGAGAGAAACCCATAAAGGTAAGGCAGGCATGAATGGCAGGCATGGTGTAAATGTTTGTCCCCACAGAACTGATTTAGTGCTTTTCAAGAGTGAAATGCTGTGTGCTTTAAAGTAAAAGGGTTTCTCTATGATATTTTGTGAAGTGCTGGGTATGATGTTGTTGGAAAGGTGAGCAGAGCCGTGCCAGGTCTCTGAGCCACCCCACCATGCACAATTAGCATGCTGAAGGCGGTGGCAGGTCTGTAGTGAAGAATTTCGGGAGGCACTGCTGTTCTGTGGGACCGCCTGGGAAACAGTACCCTGCATACTGGGGGACAAGGAAGGACACTCTTTGGTCTGCTTCATTTTCTGTACCTCCCCACAGTCACCTTCCTGAGAGCCCTGCCTCTTGGCAAGTGAACAATGACTGTGTGGCATTTAAGAACTTCCGAGAATTGAGACAAACTTCCTAGGTGATAAAAACTGGGGTTGTTTCCTTGGGAATTTCTGATTTGTATATAGTGATCAGGTTTCAGGCACTGAATGTTACTTATATATTAGGTATTTTTTCTAAATGGTAATATCTGGGGAAATTGGTGAAATTTGTCTCTGCCCCACCAGAGGAAATACTATGTGAAGTATGCCGGAAAACATTTAAACGCAAAGATTACCTTAAGCAACACATGAAAACTCATGCCCCAGAAAGGGATGTATGTCGCTGTCCAAGAGAAGGCTGTGGAAGAACCTACACAACTGTGTTTAATCTCCAAAGCCATATCCTCTCCTTCCATGAGGAAAGCCGCCCTTTTGTGTGTGAACATGCTGGCTGTGGCAAAACATTTGCAATGAAAGTAAGCACTCACCCTCATACTCATGGTCCTATAGTCTATGCTTTCACAACACTGTTTTCATATTAATATTTAATAACTTTCCCTTTCATTGTAGCAAAGTCTCACTAGGCATGCTGTTGTACATGATCCTGACAAGAAGAAAATGAAGCTCAAAGTAAGTTGAAACTACTTAGGCAAGCTTAGTTTTCAAGTGGAAATTGTTTAAAGCTAGAAGGAGTCTGTTTGGAATTCTTTTCAGCTGCTTTACTGTTTGAGTCTGCACTACTGTTGAAGACTTTACTTCCTCATACAGCAATGTTGTATACTATATCTGCTGGTACATACGACTATCGTAAAATTACCTCAGACAGTTTTGATTTTGAATTCTAATCGTGTGTCTTCCTTACTCCCAAAGGTCAAAAAATCTCGTGAAAAACGGAGTTTGGCCTCTCGTCTCAGTGGATATATCCCTCCCAAAAGGAAACAAGGGCAAGGCTTATCTTTGTGTCAAAACGGAGAGTCACCCAACTGTGTGGAAGACAAGATGCTCTCAACAGTTGCAGTACTTACCCTCAGCTAAGAACTGCACTGCTTTGTTTAAAGGACTGCAGACCAAGGAGCGAGCTTTCTCTCAGAGCATACTTTTCTTTATTAAAATTACTGATGCAGAACATTTGATTCCTTATCGTTTCCATGGTCTTTGTTCAAAGTGTCTCTTTCCTGGGTCTCTTGAGTTTCTCTATAGGCTTTCTCCTCATTTTTGCTCAAAGCACGAAGAACACACATTAAAGCTTTTCCTCCTTGAACAGCTTGTGGCCTAGATGAGAATGTAGCTATTCCAGGCATAGTCTGGAGTATTTGATGAAATATCTCCTCCTAAAAAAGGGAAACAGCCAAAGATTAATTTAAAATCAGAGGCTTTGGTGCTTTCTAGTGTTCTGCTTGAACGTTCACAAAAACTGGCACCCTTGCATTGCTGCTGTCGGTTAAGTGATTAGCTAATCAGTTCATATGTATCTGGTTAAGTTGACTGAAATCTGTACAATAACACCATGTGACTAAACTGACGTGCTGAATGCTTCCTAATTTTAAATCTCCACTTTGTCATGGCACTAAGAGGCTATGTTTGGCTCAGATTACCCTCTCCCCAAAACAGAAAGCACTAGGTTTGGGCATTGGCAAAATACCTCCTCATCCCCAAGGTGTCAGCCGAGCAGTTCCCAGCACTCTCTACCGCCCCTAACAGAGTCTCTCTCAGTGACTGAAACAAATGGATACCTGGGCTCAAGAAATTCTGAATCAGCTGGGTTGGGACCTATGCTTAAGTGACTCTACTGTGGAGCTGGATTACTAAGGATACCCTTAGTGGATGATAAAGTTATCTAACTTTAAAAAAAAAAGCAAAATAGGTATTCCATAAACTTACGGGATTGGAAACTACACACTTTCTAGAAGACAGTCTACGTAATTAATGCCCCTCATAAATACAAAGAAGAAACAAAAGATCTATAAAGTTTCTAATTTTCCTGTTTAAGGGTTATTCTACAAATTATAAAACAATAGTATATTGCTTTTAAAGAATAAAACTTTTCATATGGCAAAATACACTGTAATGGAAACTATATCTACAGTATGCTTAGTTTTGAAAAGCAAACTAGAAAGCTGTTAACATCACTGGGTGGAAGAATTACCAGTCACTTTGTCTTTATATTTCAGATTTTCTACAATTTTTTTTTTTTTTTTTTTTGAGAAGATGCTTGCTCTGTCACCCAGGCTGGAGTGCAGTGGCGCGATCTCGGCTCACTGCAAGCTCTGCCTCCCGGGTTCACGCCATTCTCCTGCCTCAGCTTCCCCAGTAGCTGGGACTACAGGCGCCCGCCACCACACCCAGCTAATTTTTTGTATTTTTAGTAGAGACGGGGTTTCACCATGTTAACCAGGTTGGTCTCGATCTCCTGATCTCGTGATCTGCCCACCTTGGCCTCCTAAAGTGCTGGGATTACAGGCGTGAGCCACCACCGCGCCTGGCCTACAATTGTATTTTTAGATCAGAAGACCAAAAGCACGAGCAGTGGCTTGTACCTTCTTTACTTACCATTTCATTTTCTGACATGTCTACATTTTTTCCTTTCTTTATAGTAATCCGGACTAGGTGTTTTTTCTTAATCCACTGCTGAATCTGTTTAGTCTTTGTATCCAAATCATGTTGTCCAATATTTGAAGACAAAGTCAGTTCCTTTCTCAGGGTTGGTCCTGGTTTGAAACAGATAGGGTGCAAGGACTACTGACTAGTCCACTGTGAAGAACTTCCCAACATGCCCATCGTAAAATCCTAGGTTGCCAACTGACAGTCTTCTCGCCTGGCTTTCAGTTTCACAGACCAGTAAATGTCTTTTCAAATGGGGGAGATAAACATAAAGGTACCAATTTTTTACCTGCCCTGGAAGGGTACTTAAAATCTGAAATGCTTCCAATTATTGTTAACCATCGTTTGTTGAAAGAACACCAAAAGACAGTCGTTTAAAGGATCAAGTTCGGCTTCATGGTGCACTTAATATCCTTATCAGCTGTGGGTTGGCATCTGGGAGTGCTCTACCCACTCCTTTTGAGATGCTCTCCTTGCTACTAAGGGGTCAGCCAGACTGTTGGACAGGTAAGAGGGTCCCTATGTCCTGTGTTCATGCCTTCTGTCTCCAGAAATCCTGCCTACTGGGAAATTACAGAGAAGGAACCGGCTACTCAATAAAGGTGTTGGGACAATTGAGAAGTTTATAGATGACAAAACGTTAGGTCTCCCCAGATGTACTAATGTTCTACAGGTGAAAAATACAACTTTAAAACAAATAGAAGAAAAGACAGAATGGTTTGTCATCTCAGGATAGGGGAAGGAATTCATTAAGGAAAAAAAGGCAAAAAAAAGTGAAAAATCTAACTGGGATAAGGTTTTTTGCATCATACACAACAGAGAACCCTATGAATCAGGAAGAAAAACCATCTACGTAGAAAAAGGAATATAAACAGGCAATTCACAGAAGAAAAAAGATAGTGAAATACACATTAATTTCTCACCATTAAAATGACAAATGAGGGAGGAGGTAGAGAAACTGCATACACTGCTGCTGAGAGCAGTTTGATCCATTTAGGTTCATAGACCCTAGAGTATGCACCAGGGTTCATCATAAAGATTGGGGGCCAGGTGTGCTGGCTCACGCCTATAATCCCAGCACTTTGGGAGGCTGAAGCAGGCAGATCGTTAGAGCTCAGGAGTTCAAGACCTGAGCAACACAGCGAGACCCCGTCTCTACAAAAAAAAAAAAAAAAAAAAAGAGCCAGGCATGGTGGTGTGTGCCTGTGGTCCCAGCTGCGTGGGAGGCGGAGGTGGGAGGATTGCTGGATCCCAGTAGATAGAGGCTGCAGTGAGCCGAAATCACACCACTGCACTCCAGCCTGGACAACAGAGCAAGACTGTTTTTTGTTTTTTTTTTAAACACAGGGTCTCGCTCTGTCACCCAGGCTGAAGTGCAGTGGCATGATAATGGTTCTTAACTGCAGCCTTTGCCTCTTAGGCTCAAGTGATCCTCCCACCTCAGCCTCCCGAGTAGCTGGGATCACAGGTTTGCACCACTACACCTTGGTAATTTTAAAATTTTTTGTAGAGATGGGGTTTTGCTATATTGCTCAGGCTGGTATTGAATTCCTGAGCTCAAGCCATCCACCTGCCTTGGCCTCCCAAAGTGCTGGGATTATAGGCGTGAGCCACCACGCCCAGTAACTTTTTTTTTTTTTTTTTTTTTATGAGATGGAATCTTGCTCTGTCACCCAGGCTGGAGTGCAGTGGCGTGATCTCGGCTCACTGCAAGCTCCGCCTCCCAGGTTCACGCCATTCTCCTGCCTCAGCCTCGTCGAGTAGCTGGGACTACAGGCACCCGCCACCACGCCCGGCTAATTTTTTGTATTTTTTTTTTTTAGTAGAGATGGGGTTTCACCGTGGTCTCGATCTCCTGACCTCGTGATCCGCCCGCCTCGGCCTCCCAAAGTGCTAGGATTACAAGCGTGAGCCACTGCGCCCGGCCAACTTTTTTTTTTTTTTTAAGTGACATAGTTTGATGTCATTATCCTCCCTGGTTGGTCTCTTCTGAATATTGTTTTCCAGTCAACATCCTTGTTAAATGTGACATTACAAAACTGAGCCGCAGATAACGTGGTTTTCTGAAGGCACACAACCTCACGATGCAGTGCTGGGAGCAGTCATCTGATGCCTGTCCCCGTGCGCCATCCACTGAACTTTCATAATGATTAGCACTGTTTAGGAACTATGAAAAACAAACATCTTTGCTTAATATCCAATTCATGACTTCTGTGAGGCTTAAATGACAAGTGCCTTGTCAAGTGACTGGTTGTATATCTAAGAGTGTTGCTACCAATATTGTAACAAAATGCTTTGGCATGGGAGATGCTCTGTGAATCACTTTAGAGTTTAAAAGGTGCTTCCAGGCTGGGCGCAATGGCTCACGCCTGTAATCCCAGCACTTTGGGAGGCCGAGGAGGGCAGATTACTTGAGGCCAGGAGTTCAAGACCAGCCTGGCCAACATGGTGAAACCCCCTCTCTATTAAAAATACAAAAATTAGCTGGGCGTGGTGGCAGGCGCCTTTAATCCCAGCCACTGGGGAGACTAAGGCAGGAGAATCGCTTGAGCCTGGGAGGCGGAGGTTGCAGTGAGCACACATCGCACCACTGCACTCCAGCCTGGGCGGCAGGCAGAGACTCATCTCAAAAAAATAAAAAGGTGCTTCCAGATAATTAACCGAACACCTCCACTTTAGAGTTGAAGAAGGGGAAGAAAAACAAAAGGAGGGAGGTTAAATGAGTGGCCCGGCAGAGGGCAGAGGGCAGGGAACTTGAACGTACCCCTCCCAATCTCACTCCGTTTCACCCATCAGCTACTCAGCTTGCCGCGGCATTGGGAGAAGGCCACAGGGCAGGGGAAAGAGTTCTCTTCACTTTGGTTTGTTTGCCTGGTTTCTCCCACATTTTACACAGGTTTAAAGGGAAGAGACAACGGGCAGGGTATTATGGAAAAAGAGGGAAAAAAAGGGAACAGGAGTAAGTGCAGGATGAAGGAGGAAAGACAGACTGGGAATGGTGGTAGAATCGTGGATTTTCTAGTTTCTCATTTCCCTATTGTCACGGGCACCTTGACAAATGCTAGAATTTAAACTGCTGATTTGTAGCCCTTAAAGGATTCAGGGAGCCAACAGCAAAATACCTACCAGTTTTGGGGCTCGCCTTCTCCATCTCCCTCAGCCTCTGCCGTTCCTGGAGGATCTGCAATCCTGTCATGAGCTGGTACTCTGCAGGTTCTATGCTGGTGTTCCTTTCAACCAGTCGCAGGTCTCGCTCATCCATAAGTCTAATCACATTTGCTCGGTGCATGTTTCCCAAATCATTGCCCTTCTCATCAAATAAGTGAATAATTCGCTGACTAATTTTTCTTCCAACGTTACTAAAAACTGTTTTATTCTTTTTTTTCTTTTTTCCTTCATTCTGGGTGTCTTCAGCGGTACTAAAGGCTTTTGCACGAATTAGGAAGGAAAGTCTTGGGGGAGAAGCAATAGGGGATGACTGTGCTGGTGCTGTCTTTTGCACGATGTGTTTACCAAAACATCTAATGCAACTATTTTCAGACTTGACAGTTTGTAGTGTTAACCTCTTTAGAAAAAGAGCAGCCATCCTGAGAAAGTAGTAAGAAGAGTTCATTAAAATTCAATCACTTATTCCCTTGGTCTGACATTGTGGTACATGGCAGGGTGTGTGTGAGGTTGTGGAGGCTGTAACTGCAAGTGTGAGGGAAATGCTGTTCTCTAGACTTTCAGATCCACACACAGGAAGTGTACACTGATAAAGTGGACTAGCAGGTGACTCTGGCCAGACTAACTCATGGTGGTACTGTCCCCAAGACAAGTGGCTATTAGAATAAACTGGATTTACATAGCATTTTGGTTTCACTTTTTTTTTTTCTGTACACATGATCTCATTTGACTACTTAGTTGACCCCTGAACAACTTGGGAGTTAGGGAAACAGACCCCCTGTGCAGTTGAAAATCTGTGTATAACTTTGACTCCTCGCAAACTTACTAATAGCTTACTGTTGACTGAAAGACTTATGAATAACATAAGCAGTTGATTAACACGTATTTTGTATGCCATATGTATTATATACTGTATTCTTACAATACAGCAAGCTAGAGAAAAGAAATGTCATTAAGAAAATCACAAAGAAGAGAAAATATATTTACTATTCAGTAAGTGGAAGTGGATCACCATAAAGGTCTTCATCCTCATTGTCTTCACATCAAGTAGGCTGAGGAGGAGGAGCAAGAGGAGGGGTTGGTCTTCTCTCAGGGGTGGCAAAGGTGGAGGAAAATCCACATATATGTGGACCCCATGCAGTTCAAACCTGTGTTGTTCTAGGGTCAACTGTATTTCTCATGCATCTTGTAGTGCCCACTCCAAAAGCGAGTATCATCTTAGGGGTTTATTTATGAGGATGCAGTACATAAAATGCTTGGTGATTCATAAACACCAATTGATAAACTTCTAATATAATTAACTGTTAACAATTTTTCAATACATCTGATGGTATATAGCAGATAGGAACACACTATGGGAAAGGGACCTCTCCAGGAAGGAAGCCAGCCCACTGCGAGAATAACTGAGACTGTCAGAAAACACTGTGATACAAATCAAAGTGCTGACCTCATAAACTATAAAGATCATTCTCAAGGTAAGGCAGGTATTAATTACTACCAAATGTTAACAGAGGCACGTATGGTGACAGTGGTTTACTTCATGGTTATGAGACTGAATTTGAAGCACTTACAAATGGCACATTCATTTTTTAATTGCTTTTCTGTCCTTCCATTCATGCATTTGGTAAATCTTAGAAGTACAGGCTGAAAGAGTGCCGAGAGGACCCATTCATCTCATCTAGGGCATGCTAGGAATAATTAAGAGAATCACAAACTTGGAGAGGTGTGACTTGTCAAAGATGAAAGAGGAAAACAGAAGGTGTCTTCAGGGTGCTTCTCAAAGAATGGTCCCAGAATCTCCTGGGGTGTTTAAAACTGGAAGTTCCCTCTGGTCCCTGGCTTTGAGCCCACCGGGCTGTACAACCCACTGATCTCTCACCTGTCATGTTCAAGAGTGATATGCAAAAAAATATGGTAAATTAAACAGAAAGTGATGGACATGCATATTCTCAACACCCTCCTTACCTAGTTTGGTAACACCCAACACTCTTAATTTATAGCTGTGGTGCCAATCTCTTCTCTGAGTTCCACACCTGTAGGGTTAACCGCCTACCCAACCTCTCCACTTAGATATGTAATAGTCATTGAGGATTAATGTGTCCAAAGTTCAATGCTTTGCCTTCCACGCAAAACTTGCTCCTCCCTCAGCCTTCCCTGTCTCATGTAATGGCAACATATTCTTCTGGTTGCTCAGGCCAAAAATACCAACGTTATCCTTGACTCTTTATTTTCTCTCAGCAACCTATCCGCAAAACCTACCGTTCAACCAGTATAACCACTTCTCACCTTCTCCACTGCTATCATCCCACTCCCAAACTGCTGCACCGCTCAACTGCATCACAGTAAAACTGCATCACAGTAACAGCTTCCCAACTGCTCTTCCTGCCTCTGCCCTCACGCCCTAGAGTTTATTACTGCTGGGGCACACAGAGCAATCCTTAAAAATGCATAAGTCGGATCACGTTCCTCCTCTGCCCACAACCCTCCCCTGGCTAGTATCTCACTCCAAGTAAAAGCTAAGCTCTCTACCATGCCCACTGGCCTGTGCTGACCGTGCTTCTTCTGGCTCACTCTGTTCCAGCCTCCTTGCTGTTCCTTGTAAACAGTGAACACACCCCTCCTCTGGGTCCTGGCACCCAGAAGTTCTCTCTCCCTGGAACACTCTTCCCTCAGATAGCCTCATGGTTCATTTACCTCGTCTCTGCTCAAATGCTACCTATTCAGCAAGCCCTTCCCTGACCCCTCCATAAAAGAGCACACCCCAACACTCTCACACCCATTACCTTCCCTTTTAAAAACTTTACTGCATTTATCACTGCTGGACACATTCTATATTTATTTGCATGTATGTTCATAATCTTTCCTCACTGGAATGAAAGCTTCATGTGAACATGGACTTTGTCCATTTTGTTCACTGCTGTGTTCCCCGGCACCACAGCTCAGAGCCTGGCTCAGCGTGTACATGTCGAATGAATGCATGGGCCGAAGGAAACAGCCAGGGAGCTATGGCGGGGCTGCTGGCATTTAACCTCTACGCCTTCGGATGCGTCACGAATGCCTACAAGCTACACCCTTCACATTTCTAGCTGGCATTTCAGATGCCCGTCAGTAATGGTGAGGATGTGTGGCCAGATGCTCCATCCACAGTGTATGACATGCATTGATTTATGGTTATTACCCAGCTGGTGGCTCCAGCTGTAGATGCTGTAAAGGCTCTAAGGTGGGAGCAAAGTGATTTTAAGTCACTGACATACTGTTTAATAAAAAGTCAGATCTTTTGTGAATGGAGGAAGCCCCCAAACCAAAAAGGAAGAAAAATCTGAAAAGATCAGAGAAGATTTTTTTTTCATTTATCAGAAAACTAGCAGCAGCATCCAGTCCCAAATGTCACTAGGTATTCTGCTAGGGGACTGTAAGTTCCTGCTCACAAGCCTGCTCTATAAACTTTATGTCTAAAATCAGTGTTGTTTCTTTCCAAAGTCTGTATTAGCAACAACGATGTAGAAGTTATCACATGTAAAATCATGTTACTAAACAGATATATATAAATTCAAATATTCTTGATGTATACAGTAGACAAAACAGTTCACGGCAATTAAGCTTTAATACTAACTCAATATTGGCTATCTTTTTCCCTTAGTAGTTATGAATAAAAGCTAAAGTGCCTTGTTTAATAAATTATCAACATATTAAAATATAAAAAATTTCAAAATTTGATTTTTTTCAAACAAGCACACAAAATAACTAGATATAGGAAAAGATGGAAAAAAAATTTATAAAAATGTTGAAGACAAAAGCAATTCTTTCCCCTATTTTTCCTAATTGCCAGTATTTCTCAAGTTTTTGTAAGTATTTTATAAGTATTATTTTTATACTTGAAAATACATTTTATTTATTTACAAAATAAAGACTATTTCAGAAAAATGATGTAGCTTTTTTAAAAAAGCTTTAAAAACACTTTCCAAGAAGGAAACAAAGGAAAGGGAAAGAGTAGAAAAACACTGGGAAGTAGGGCCGGGTGTGGTGGCTCACGCCTGTAATCCCAGCACTTTGGGAGGCTGAGGTGGGCGGATCACAAGGTCAGGAGATCGAGACCATCCTGGCTAACACGGTGAAACCCCATCTCTATTAAAAATACAAAAAAAAAAATTAGCCGGGCGAGGTGGCGGGCGCCTGTAGTCCCAGCTACGCGGGAGGCTGAGGCAGGAGAATGGCGTGAACCCCAGGGGGCGGAGCCTGCAGTCAGCCAAGATCACGCCACTGCACTCCAGCCTGGGTGAAAGACAGAGACTCCTTCTCAAAAAAAAAAAAAAAAAAAAAAAAAAAGAAAAACACTGGAAGTATATAACTTTTAAAGTTCTTTGCCACTAGTTTAAATTTTTAAGAAGCTTCAATTTTTTTGATGTATACAGCAAACAATGCAATTCATTGCAATGAAGCTTTAATACTAAATACTGGCTTTAAATCAGCAAAATTGAAAATATACGTTTCTTCAAAACAGGCCCTTATAGATAAAAATATAAATACAAAGTTAAAACAATCTGTAATATTACATTTAAATTGCAGCTATCAACATAAATTCATAATTTAAAAACTTTTTATTAGGGAACTTTTTAACCTTGTACAGAAAGAACTGGATAATAAACAGCACCTGGGTTTCATCTTTACCCCTCAACTATCTCCCCCCAACCATCCAGGAATGCTTTCAAAGTAAATCCTACTTTTTCAGGAAATAGTATGTATCTCTAAGAGGTACTCCTTAATCTTTTTAGTATTCACAATAACATTATCCCAATTAAAAAACGTTCCTTTATTTCGTCAAATATTTAGCTTTCAGATTTCCATGATGGTATTATGATTTTGTTTGTTTACATGTCATTTACAGTTTGGCAGCATGAAGAGACTCCCACTGGTCAATTTTGGTGTAATTTAAACAGTAAGGCATAATTACTGTCATTCACTTCAATACACTGAATATACAAAAATCTATGAAAATGATAACTTGCCACAACTGCATGGGACTATTATCTTGATTCTTTACTTTGAAAATTGGTAATTAAATATAAAGAACTGAGCATTTATCCTACCTTTTTTAGGAAGAACTGTAATCATCCCCAGTTGATGAGGAAAAGCTCTTCTGTAGAGAAGAACGACAGCTAATAAACACAAAAGAAAAGTAAAAGTAATTAGAAAATCATGCCACACACGATGTCTCACACCTGTAATCTCAGCACTTTGGGAGGCCAGGGCGAGAGGATCACTTAAGGCCAGGAGTTTGAGACCAGCGCGGGACACATAGCAAGACCCAGTCTCTACAAAAATAAATTAGCCAGGTGTGTTGACAAGCAACTGTACTCCTAGCTATTGGGGAGGCTAAGGAAGGAGGTTCACTTGAGCCCAGGAGGTTGAGGCTGCAGTGAACTCTGATCACACCACTGCACTCCAGTCTGGACAACAGAGCAAGACTCTGTTTCAAAAAAAAAAAAAAAAAAAAGGAAAGAAAGAAAATCACCATTTTTCCAACCCCAGTGAAACTACTGATTCAGGCAGGGATGGACGCAAGAGAGCTGATGCCAAAGGGTCACACACAGATTACTTTCAGACCGAGAGGGAAAAGCACACTCTGCTGAGGGTAGACAGCTGTCTGTCATCCTAAGCCAACGTCAGGCTCAGCATCTCCAACAGTGGGCCAACCTGCCATCCTTACCACATCTCCAGATGGGAAGCTACCCAAAGTGCATGGCACCTTCCATTAAGCAGCTTTGCCAAGAAGGTTTGACCTGAACCTGATGCAGGGTCTAGCTTCCAGCTTCCAGGGGATCCAAGGGCCAGACTCAGAGAAACAATAGAAGATGCCATAAGGAGACAATCTGACAAATCTAGATGGAACAAGACACCTGGTTAGTGTCTAAAAAAGCCAATGCCGTTGGGAATGAAAAGGGAAGAGGGAAGCTATTCTTGAGCGAAAAAAAAAAAAATCAAGGAGACATAATTATGCTGAAAAGACATGTTGGGGATGAGGGAAAAAATCTGAATAGGGACTAGGTATTAGATACTATTAGAGACATATTGTTAATTTTTTCTCTTTTTTTTTTTTTGAGACAGGTTCTCACTCTGTCACCCACACTGGAGTGCAGTAGGGCAATCGCGGCTCACTGCAACCTCCGCCTCCTAGGTTCAAGCAATTCTCCTGCTTCAGCCTCCCAAGTAGCCGGGATTACAGGTGTGCACCACTACTGCCTGGCTAATTTTTGTATTTTTAGTAGAGATGGGGTTTTACTATGTTGGCTAGGCTGGTCTCGATCTCCTGACCTCAAATGATCCACCTGCCTTGGCCTCCTGAAGTGTTGGGATTATGGGCGTGAGCCACGGCACCCACCTGTTAATTTTCTTAGGTGTGAAAATGGAATTCTTAAGAAACAAATGCTGAAGTATTTAGGATAGTGTCATGACATCTATCACTTGCTTTGAAACCATACAGCAGAAAATATAAACAATGCACTTATGGCAGCATTTGCTGAATCTAGGTTATGGTTATACGGGTGTTCAATAATTAATACATTTTTAAAGAACAAATCAATAGCCTAGAGGGAGGAACGGTTCACTAGTAATGCCAATGTAACTATTCTAGTCTGTGTAAGTTCTAAATTTCACTGTAATTTAATACATTGGCATTCTGGCTTTGCACATAATTTTAAAAAATATTCCCTTTATTCGTTTTAAGCCTATATCAAAGTGACCCATAAATAAGGAACTTTATAAACTTAAAATTCTGATTTTTTTGTAATGCGTAGTGCCTTTATTTCTTCATTTAGTTTTCCTTAAACTCAAGTCTAAAAGTCTCATCATAAATGGTGATGGGGGCAGATGGGAAGGAGGCTGGCATAAAAAAAGTACACATTAGGTACAATGTACACGATTCCGGTGGATGGTGCACTAAAAATCTCAGAATTCACCACTACATAATTAATCCATGTAATGAAAAACCACTTGCAGTCCAAAAGCTACTGAAATAAAAATTTTAGAAGAATAAAACAAATGGTGATGGTTTCAGTTTGAGGCAGAACTTGTACAATATTTTGCTAGTGAACGGTTAAAAGTTAACTGGTCTACAATGGGGCGGTGTTTCTCAGAAACCAGGGCCTGTCGGCATCACCTGGGGATGCTTTTCAAAACAGATGTTTCCTCTTCCCTATCCTGTTCAGAACCACTGGGTTAGGCCAAAAAAAAAAAAAAAAAGATGAACTTTAAGAAAAAGTAAGAAAACACTATTAAGTGGGGTCAAGGGTAGTTTGAGCTAGGATGTCTGGGACTGCCCCTAACCTTTCAAAGTTGAATAAAAATAGGAACCCAAGGTGCCATGCACTTTGGGCTACCCTCACCAATCTCTGATGCCTCTGTGAGGTAAACAACACTAGGCTGAATAGGCCAGGAGACTAACTCAAAACAGAAACAAACGCTTACATTCTCATGATAATCCTGGTGCATTTGCTGCACTCACTCCCACAACTATACTCTCCGAGACAGCCACAATATTCTAAAAGCCAATTAATTTAATGTCAATTACTTATAATGCATAACTTTATAGTATGAGATAACCATTTTTAATTCGACGATTACTCAGACTTTATCTGAGTTTTGACAAGTGCATACACCTTTGTAACCAAAACTCCTATCGACAAAACATCACCATTATCCCAGAAAGTTCCCTCTTGCCATTTCCAAGTCAATCTCCATCCCCAAGAGGCAACTATCGTTCTGATTTTTTCCCATCATAGTCGTCCTAAGACTTCATATAAATGGAACCAAACAGTATCTACTCTTTGTTGTAAGACATCTCAGCATGTTTCGAGATTCATTCACGTTGCACGGATCATTACTTTGTTCCTTTTTATTTCTAATAAGTGTCCTCCAAGTATATGAATATATCGCAGTTTTTAAATCTAGTTTTCTGTTAATGAACACCTAGGCTGTTTTATTTATTTATTTATTTATTTATTGGCTCTTATGAATAGCTGCTGTGAACATTCTTGTACCAAAAAAAAGACAATTATTACTGCTCCAAAGGACAGCTGTATTCCCTGTATGATTCATTATTTTGCATTCTACTGGAAGTACTGATTAAATATTTGCAAGGAAACTTCCTGGAACATGATTTAAATATGTGGTTTAGTAGATATGAGGGGTCGGTGGGTGGGCATTCTTGTCCTATAAAAAATCGCTTGCATGCATTTGAAATCATGTGGACTGGAGAGACGAAAATAACTTCTATTATTTGTTCACTCACTGCTTTTCTCATATAGCTGATATTCACAAGCTCATACTGTTATCTGTTCTTTCCTGGGAGTTTGGATCAAAGTTGCCTAGATTCTAGCGGACTAAATATTTGTGAAATTAATTTTGCCAATTCTCATGACCCTAAGAACTCTTTTGCACCTTCCAAAGAAGTTTCATAAAGTCCTTGCTTCTGCCTGCAAACTGTCCCAGTTGCCCCATTCTGGCCTGAGCAGTGCAGCCTTAATCCCAGAGGACCTGCGCTACCGTTACTGAGCCTTCATGCTACCCTCCCTTTGCTCTGGTTTTGCTCTTCCATAGGGAGCACATAGAGTACTCTCCATAATAAGGCTGAGCTGTTTACGTGCTAGAACTCCCATTTAGAACACTGGTAAAAGCCAACATATATCTTTGGCCAACTATTTAACCATATTTTTTTAGCTATTAAATTGAAATAACAACCATATGTTTTAAAAAGCTTTTAAACCCAGAGCTAAAGATTCTGCATTAAAAATTGGACTTACGGCCGGGTGCGGTGGCTCACGCCTGTAATCCCAGCACTTTAGGGAGGCTGAGGAAGGCAGATCACTTGAGGCAGGAGTTCAAGACCAGCCTGGCTGACATGGTGAAACCCCATCTCTACTAAAAATACAAAAAAACTAGCCGGGCCTGGTGGCGTGAGCCTGTAATCCCAGCTACTTGGGAGGCTGAAGCAGGAGAATCACTTGAACCAGGGAAGCAGAGGTTGCAATGAGCTGAGATCGTGCCACCACACTCCAGCCTAGGCATCCAGTCTAGGAAACAGGGTGAGACTCTCTCTCTCTCAAAAAAAAAAAAAAAAAAAAAATTTAACTTATTCTCGTATGTTAATCCTATGTTAGTCTTCTTCCAGAACTCTAGTGATGGGATCACTACCCATCCACAACCTCCAGTCACCTCCAAGACACCTTTGACGCCTCCACTTTCCCAGTCAACCCAACACCAAGCCTCATCGACTTCATTTCCTAAACCCCACTCGAATCCATCCAGTCCTCTCCGTATCCAGTCACCACCGTCAGTTTAAAACATGCACCACCTCGTTTGGATTCCTGCCAGTCTCCTAACTCGGCTTGAGCCCTGGCAACCAGTTCCCACTGCACTGCGGTGACTACACCCAGGACCCTCCTCACCTTAAATAAAACTGCTCCGAGATTAAAGATCTACACCTTCGCCAGGCCAAAAGGCCCTTCCCACCTCTCCAATTTCTTCTTTATGCCTAGGCCACACTGGCCATTCGGTTTTTGAAATACAGTACTCTTGTCCTTGGTTTAAGAAACGCCAGATCAATGCCTAGCGCATTCTTCTGATTACCTCCCAAACTAAGCCAGTTCTCCCATCCCTTCCCCAATTTACTGAGCTTAACACTGAATGCTTCTACAGTCCAGTTTATCTTTCCTTTAAAACATTCATTACAATTACAGTTTTGTGATGATCTTAGTACTACTGCTCTCCATCACTAGACCGTAAACTCTACGAAGCAGGAACAAAATGGACTTATTCGTTACTGTGTTGTGCCTGGCAGAATAAACAGTAGTCGATTTTCAGATTCTTCTCTCCACCCTCTACTTTTCTAAGACTTAGACCTTTCACAACACGTACTTGAAACTGAGACTTCTCAGTAAGAGAACTTGGTTTACTTGGTTCACGTCTTAAGCCACGGAGCCCACTAAATGACAAATGAGAAAAAAAATCCCAATCACTTCGCGACCTTCCCCCATAAGGCCTCCTCCCGCGGCAGCAGGCAGCAAGAACAATGCGTTTGGCCAGCATGTCCTGCGCAGGCGCCCTTCGCCTGGCTCGCTCTGTCCCACCTGTGCCAGGCCGTAAGCGGCAGGATCACTTCCGGGAGCCCCCGACCCGATTGCGGGTAAGACGGCTGTGACGCCCACCAGCAGAAGGCGACCCGCGGAGCGTCCGGGCTAAAGACGGGACGTAGCGACGTGCTGCGTGCGTGCGCACAAAAGTGGGCGCTCATGGCGGGACGGAACTAGAAAAGCACAGTAGGGCCGGCGCCGACTCTAGGTCTAACATCCCTGGGAAGTTCGTGCAGCGGTCTCGCTGAAAATGGCTTTACAGCCCGGCAGAACCCCCCGACTCCGCAGCAGGACCTGCGGAGCCTCTCCGCCCTCGGTACCGGCGGGACGGGGTGGCCCTGACCTTCCAGGTGCCTCCTTTACAGGAGCGCCCCCTAAGACCACGCCCTCCCGGTGCCGGTCCGCGCACCGCTCCGCACGCCTCATATTTAGCATTACCTGGGCTAGGGCAAGCGATTGGTATACTCTAGCGGACGCAAGTGCAGCGGCTCCGCGGTGAGTCCCCTTCGCTCTCCGTAGTGGGCGGGGCTTCATCCGCATCCTTTAAAGGAAAGGTGATGGGCGGAGCCGCGCTTTTCTACTGTTGGGATTCAGTTCCGCCGACCGAAAATGCGGAGAGCGCGGAGGAAGTCACTGAGGGGAAAGTGCTGCTCACCTGGCTCCCGCCGCTCCGCAGGTGCGGTGAAGGCTAATGTCGAATTTCTGCAGCAATCGGAGCAGCCCTTCTTCCAGTTACATTAACACCAATCTCGGTCTCCTACTAGGGCTTTATAAATAGCTTTCATAAACGTCTTTTTAATGTAACACTGAATAAAATGTTTTATAAGCGTCTTTTATAAGGATCGTGAGTGAAAGGGCGCTGTCTCCGATTTGCAGGTGAGCAGACAGCTTCGGAGTGCGAACGGCTCCCCGCGGGTCCCCGGTGGCGCGCGGCTCCCGGAGGCAAAACGAAGCTGGGGCCGGTGCGTCGGAGCCTCCGCGTTGTAGTTGGGAGAGGTTCGAACGGGGCCCCAGCTGGCGAAGGGGAAAACGGACCCGGACCCGGACCCGTGGAGCCTTCTCGAAAGCCAGGTGCTGGGGGGGTGGGCCGCCTGTCCTCCATCCTTTTCTTCTTCAATAAGAAATTCCTCAAGGGCAGACTGCGAGTCCACAGTCGTGAAGCCACCTAATGTGGCTTCATACCTGGAATGTTTGGATTCCTGGTACGAAGAGAAACTAACATTTATTGGCTACTAGTCCACTGGAAGGCGTTGTCTTATTTCTCATTAACTCCTTGAATCAGCATTACGTCTTATATTACAGATGACAAAACTACTAACGCTTTAAATAGTTCTTTGAGAGCAAAGACGAAATCTCCATTTCCTCTTTAGCTGCTGGTAGCTCGACGCTCACTGTTAAAATAGGGAAGTGATGAAACAACTCTTGTGTGAGACCGAAAGTCCAGGTGTGCATCTTGGCCATTTCCAAGTTAATCAAGAAGAATTAAGGATTCATTTTATTCTATCAAAATTATTTCTCAATGCCAAGATATTTTGTGTGACGTAGATTCGGGGATAGACACAATACCTGGGAAAAGTTAGGTGCTCAATAATGCCAGGTATTGTGGCATTATAAAGCACATTAGAAAATGTGCTTTATACCTGGGAAATAGTTAGGTGCTCAGTACCTGGGAAAAGTTAGGTGCTCAGCAATTATAATTGGCCACATTTATGATTGCTTTTACCTATGTTCCAGACACTGTTCTACGCACTGAACATATCTCAAGTTATTTAATCTTCAGGACAACCTTATGAGCCAATTACTATTATTACCCATTTTACAGATGAGGGAACTGAAACAAATTTGCCCAAGGTCGCACAACTAGTAGCAGAATCAAGAATTAAAAAAAAAAAAAAAAAAAACCAAACCCAGGCAAACTTTAAATGTTCCTTGCATTGCTAGACTGAAATAGTGAGAGAAACAGTAAAGTTACGAGTCCATGAAAACATTAAAGGATGTGAAGTATGTACAAATAACTGAAACATTTAATGCCCAAACTAAAGACTTAAAATTTGCTAAGGTAATAGCACAGGTAGGTTCACACCAAGTTAATCACTGGTAACTGAAGCTACCGGCCAGCATCCATTTGCAGTCCCTCTTTGAAGGCAGCTGTGTCCAGAGCAGGTGGTTTAGGAAGCTTTCTAGACTTCATTGTGAGATGTCGCCACACCTAGAAGATGGTGCTTTAGTGTTACTGGGAGGAGACATGCAGAGATGGGATGGCAATTACAGACATGCCCACAGATGGAGAGAAGCTATTATTTTCATCTTTTCCCTTGAACTCTCCTTTGACCTCCAGCCGAAATGGAGCTTGGCAGCTTTTTTTTTTTTTTTTTGAGATGGAGTCTCGCTGTGTCACCCAGGCTGAAGTGCAGAGGCGTGATCTCGGCTCACTGCAACCTCCGCCTCCCGGGTTCAAGTGATTCTCCTGCCTCGGCCTCCCAAGTAGCTGGGATTACAGGCGCGTGCCACTGGATCCGGCTAATTTTTGTATTTTTAGTAGAGACAGGGTTTCACCATGTTGGCCAGACTGATCTCGAACTCCTGACCTCAGGTAATCACTCCACTCGGCCTCCCAAAGTGGTAGGATTATGGGTGTGAGCCACCACGCCTGGCCACTGGGCAGCTTTTAAAGAGTCATTGAAAGCCTTGAGCTCTGCTTGGTGGGGGCAGACTTTGAAGATCCTTGAATAAAGATGAAGACTTTGGTTTGGGGAGATGCTATTACTATGCCACAGATCTTTAATAAACTACTCTGTTATGTACATAGAAGAGGACTCTGAGACATGTGTAGAGCTTTCCCAATTGTTACCGTTTCTACACATAATTTAACCCCCTCAAAAATGTAACTCGATAAGACTCAAATCATGGTGACTTTAAAAATGCCTATGTTTTCTACCACATAGTAATTTCTACATTAATTTCCATAGCATGCCCACGAACTTTCTCTTTCAATGAATATATTGGTGATTTGCTCTGATGAAGGAATAATGGAAATATCCTGTCCCTCTCTTTGCCTGTTAGCTTTCCAAGTCCTCCCACTTTTCCCCAACGCCGAGGGGACCTTCCAAAACAGGATTGTATGTGAAATTTACTTGCTTAGCCCAAGGTCATTGAGGTACAACATATCTGATCCACAAAAGAATCAGTCTGTGGGTGATGTCTTTAAAAAGTTATGAACACTGGGCTGCGTCTTTATAATGCCACAATGACTGTAACAATTCATTTAAACATCTAATACTAATAAAAATCCTGATTGTTGTTTTTTTGTTTTGTTTGTTTGTTTTTTGAGATGGAGTCTCACTCTGCTGCTGAGGCTGGAGTGCAGTGGCACTGTGTCAGCTCACTGCAACCTCCACCTCCTGGATTCAAGCAGTTCTCCTGCCTCAGCCTCCCAAGTAGCTGTGATTACAGGTACCCACCACCACGCCTGGCTAGTTTTTATATTTTTAGTACAGATGGGGTTTCACCATGTTGGCCAGGTTGGTCTCGAACTGCTGACCTCAGGTGATCCACCCACCTCAGCCCCAAAAAGTGCTGGGATTACAGGCATGAGCCACCGTGCCCAGCCAAAGTCCTGGGTTTATTTTGAAGATACGAAGCATCTTCAAACTTTAAAGCCCATGTGGGTTCAGATATCCAGCATATTCTTCAACAAATAATTGTTCATAGATTATATACTCCTCCCTCTCCAGATTATAAACTCTTACCTGGGCAGTTTTGCTAAAATTGGGGGAATTGAAGTCTATTATGTGTGAGATTCTATGTAGTGCCAACTAAATGTAGCTGAGAGCAGTTAAACGGCAGCAACTCTGTCATTACAAGGCCAGTTTAATAGCCAAAAGGGTCCATGCTCTCCTTAGTTGATGTTTACAGACTTGTCAAGAGTCATAGAAACAAGGCATGAAAGAGGCTTTGGCTGAGTGTTAGGTAACTCGTTCAAAACTTCCTGAAGATACTCTCAACCCAATATTGTGTGTCTATTATTGTCTGTTAGAAACTATTAAAGCCGAAAGCCTTCTTATGAAATCTCTACCATTTTCCTCAGGCAGGATTATAATTAATCCATTCCAAACATGTAAAACATCTCTATGTTTAAAACAAGACAAAACAAAACTCGAGGCAAGGAGATTTATCGTCTCATTTCAATGTTTTACAAGACAGGGAGTCTTTTTCTTTACATAACCTAAATCCATCATGTTGCTACTTAGTCTGGTTCTGCAGTAGAGCTGGAGAACATCTGCTGACCACATCTGTGTTATAACCGTTTGTGTGCTCTCAAACTATTTGCTAGATTCAAAATAAATTTCCTTACCATGAGTGAGATTTCCCATAACGGATTAATCATTTCTCTTGTCAGAATATGATGGCCTCAGTTATTAAAATGTGGTGGTTGTGAATCAGCAAAATAAGTTTGTCTAAAATGAATGACATATTGTAATAAATTTTTAAAAAGCTTTCATATCTGCCAAATAAAAATATTTGCATATGGAAGATCCACTTATCTTCTGTGAAAAGTCTCTTGTGCAACTGCAGAAGCAGAAAATAGGTTCAAAAGTTTCATCTGGAACACAGCAGACACATGTCTTTCCATTTCAGAGGTGTTGAGTTTTGGGGTGATTCAGTTAACTTTGGTCGTTTTGAAACAATGAAAATAATTTCTTTTTTTTTTTTTTTGAGATGGAGTCTCGCTCTGTCGCCCAGGCTGGAGTGCAGTGGCGCAATCTCGGCTCACTGCAATCTCCGCCTCCCGGGTTCACGCCATTCTCTTGCCTCAGCCTCTCCGAGTAGCTGGGACTATAGGCGCCCGCCACCACGCCCGGCTATTTTTTTTGTATTTTTAGTAGAGACGGGGTTTCACCGTGGTCTCGATCTCCTGACCTTGTGATCCGCCCGCCTCGGCCTCCCAAAGTGCTGGGATTACAAGCGTGAGCCACCGCACCCGGCCTAATGAAAATAATTTCTATTACCATCATAGGACATCATGCAGAACAACAAAGAGCTAGTACAAAATGTACCATGCTGACTACTGTGTTGATAAAGCAAAACAGGACCAAATGATTAGTTAGTATTTTACATTTAGAATGCAACCCAGCTGGGCACAGTGTCTCATGCCTGTAATCCCACGACTTTGGGAGACCGAGGCGAGCAGATCATGAGGTCGGAGTTCAACCAGTGTGGCCAACATGACGAAACCCCATCTCTACTAAAAATACAAAAAAGAAAAAGAAAAAAGATTAGCTGAGCATGGTGGTGCATGCCTGTAGTCCCAGCTACTTGAGAGGCAGAGGCAGGAGAATCCCTTGAACCCGGGAGGCAGAGGTTGCAGTGAGCCAAGATTGCACCACTGCACTCCAGCCTGGATGACAGAGGGAGACTCCATCTCAAAAAAAAAAAAAAAAAAAAAAAGAATGCAAACCTATACTATTTTTAAATACCTACGTGAGATGTTGTAGTTACAAGGCTGTTTAAGGAGGGGAGGACTGACAGCAAATAGAATGTTTGTGATAAAATAAATTTGTGCTCTCACAGTTTCCCATCTTTGAGGCAAATGGAATTAAAGGCAAATTATTCCATTTTGGAAAGTTCCTCAAACGTGGAGTTTCAGATGTTTACTGTATGGGGAAGTAGACTTTCCACTGTACGTTGGAGTCATTGTTTTGCTGCTTTTTCACCTTGCAAGTTGCTAGGTTCTGCTGCAAAGATTTTTAAAGCCTGCTTTGTTAGCAGCCTAGGACACATCTCTGACCTTACCAAAGTGAAAGTGAAAGCTCTTAGTTTTTCTTCTTTTTCTTTTTTTTTTTTTTGCAACAGTAAATCTACTAATTTTACAGTCAGTTGAACAGCAATAGATTAATTTGTGTAAAGTCTGCATTCACAAAGAAAATCTAAACTTCGGTGGCTTGAATGCCTGAAACTGCAGTGTGATATTTGAAGGGTGGACACTCTTACAACTTGCCCAAGAAGGATGCAGGCAGTTCACTGTCACCTGCTTCTCGGCACAGGTGCTGACCCCTCGGTCGACTCGGGGCCTCCTGATGGGGTAGCAGGAAGGCTGGGCCTTTGTGTGCTACAGAGAACGCTTTTCCAATAACTGGGCTAGTTCTCTCCAGCAGCCACAGGAAACAGAAGAAAGAAGAGGTTAAGGGCCGCCACGAGGGTCAGAATGGGTTAAATTTAGTTAACATCAGAGGTTATAGCTTTTAACAAGAGCTTCAAGAAAACTTATTCGAAGATGCAATTTGTTTCTTCTTTGTCCACTGTTATTTTTTTCCGTCTATTGATAGTGACAGCTTAACAAAGTTTTTATATGGTAAGGGTTTTCATCCCTTAGAGAATAAAAGAACTGTGTTCCTAAAAAGAGACGCAGGTGGAAAACTTTATAAAGCTTCCATGATTTCCAAATTGGGAGCTTTGAAACAGGCTCCCTGCTTGGCTAAGTCAAAAATAATCTGTGAAAAAAAAATCTCTATTGGAAATGGAGGAACGCTCCAGCAGTCAGATGCAGAGCTCCAACTTCTAGAAGATTCTTTGTGTGAATTTTTCTCTCGGCCATCCTAGTAAACTTTTCCCAGTTATTCAAAATTATCAAAGCGACCTTCTCTGTAGGTGCATTTCTTCAAATTTAGAACATAATACCGGGCAGGACTAGTTGTTTATTGCATTTCTATGTAAGCAAAGAAAGATGGCCATAGATTTCTGTGTATGTCCTTTATGCTCGCTCTTAAAATTCTGTGACTCTGAATTTTCTGTTCAGGAACTGAACTGTTATGGAAATTGGGCTTTCAAAAGAGAGTCATGTAAATTCTAGATCTTCAACTGGAAATGTATGATTACCTAGGACTGATACTCAGTATCCCACATCATACTAAGGCCTTATGTGTTTTTTAGCTGCATTTCTCTTATAAATACGAGGCTTAGCTTTTGAATGAGTTTAATCATTCATTTAGCTGAGATTTTCAAATGCTGAACTTGGGTTTTCAGACCCATGTTTCTACCTGATGGTCAGCAAGGAAAATGTAATCTACACATCTAAGTGCTGAACTATAATCGGCATTTGAAAACATGTTTGTTTCAGGTATGGTGAGGACTCATTTAAGTATTATTTGGGAAATAAGATGTTTTATATAAGGCAATCTTCCAGATACCCTAAGCTTACCTCTCAAATCAATACAAACTTCTATATTTTTACCCTTATGAATGAAAGTATTTTATATAATGTATTACAGACATTCTTGCTTTCTGAAGTATGGTATGATATTTTTTAAGAACTAGGAATATCAGTCCAGGCATGATGGCTCATGCCTGTAATCCCAGCAATTTGAGAGGTCGAGGCAGGCAGATCATTTGAGGTCAGAAGTTCGAGACCAGCCTGACCAACATGGTGAAACCCCATCTCTACTAAAAATACCAAAAAATTAGCCAGGCCTGGTGGCGGGCGCCTGTAGTCCCAGCTACTCAGGAGTCTGAGGCAGGAGAATGGCGTGAACCCGGGAGGCAGAGGTTACAGTGAGCCGAGATTGCGCCACTGCACTCCAGCCTGGGCGACAGAGCGAGACTCTGTCTCAAAAAAAAAAAAAAAAAAAAAAGAGAGAGAGAACAGGCTGTCTCTGAGTAGCGTATATAAGCTTTGGTGTAGGCCTTTATGTCTTTTAGAGGCTTCCTCTTCTTTTTCTGGCTGAGTTGACAGTACTGCACAGATGCCACTAGGTGTTTTACCACGGTGTTAAGAGGAAACTTCCCAAATCACCATGGGAAGCTCTGCTGAGATAATACGGGTTTTTGTTGAAATAAACTTCTGTGTTAAGTATCATGACTGTAGTAACATATAATAACTGAATTAGAAGCACAGAAAGTCTAAATAATTTATGAAAAAGTCATAGAGAAAGTCTGTGTCTCATAAAGGAGAAACAGTGAGGTCTTTGGATTTGCTTGCATTAGTTACTATATTATAGACTCAATAATCTGCAACCTACATTCAATATAATCATAATAATTGTCGAAAGGGTTATTAAATGATCACATATGTGTAACTCTGGTTGAGCTTTCTACATCCAAGTCAGAAAGATCAGATCTGGCTCACAGTGTGTTAGAAAATCCAGTCTAGACTGGGCGTGGTGGCTCACTTTTGTAATCCCAGCATTTTGGAAGGCTGAGGTGGGCAGATCAGTTGAGGGCAGGAGTTCAAGACCAGCCTGGCCAATATGGTAAAACCCCATCTCTACTAAAAATACAAAAATTAGGCAGATGTGCTGGCGTGAACCTGTGGTCCCAGTTACTCCAGAGGCTGAGGCAGGAGAATCGCTTGAACCTGGGAGGCGGAGGTTGCAGTGAACGAGATGGTGTCACTGCACTCCAGCCTGGGTGACACAGCGAGACTGTCTCAAAAAAGAAAATCCAGTCTAACCACATCTTTCATTTTCTGTGTATAACAGGCAGATTTTATGACTGACTTGGACAAATGTTTTGGTATTAACACTCACAGTCAAAAGCAGACACCATAAAATGGATTTACTTTAGTAATTATAACTGCAACTTCAAATTATTGCTAGGAGAGCATGTAACTGAATAATGTGGGCTAATGAAAACAAAATGTGTGCCTCACATGATGATGCATCACTTAAAGGTTATAATCTATAATCACTGGCAATTCATCACACCTCCTTTCACATTCAACCATCATGTCATGACACACTGGTGTGTGTGTGTCATTTCTGTTAATAGTTTAAGTCATAGAAGTTGCCGCTGATTTTACTTGATTTTGTTTTTTGCAAATTAGAATGGATTTGAAGTTATTCTGTCCGTAGTTGGCCTCTCGTTCACTTCTTTTTTTCTTTTTTATTTTTTTAGAGGCAGGGTTTTGCTCTGTTGCCCAGGCTGGAGTGCAGTGGCGCAATCATAGCTCACTGCAGCTTTGACCTCCTGGGCTCAAGCAATCTTCCTGCCTCAGCCTCCCGATAGCTGGAACTACAGGTGCATGCCACTACATCCTGATAATTTTTTATTTTTAAATTTTTTTTTGTAGAGAAGAGGTCTCACTATGTTGCCCAGGCTGATCTCAAACTCCTGGGCTCAAGCCATCCTTCCACCTCACCCTCCCAAAGCACTGGGATTATAGAAGTGCACCACGGTGCCTGGCCCACTTGCTTCTTTAATGGGTGAGAGAACTGCTGAGTGAGAGTTGGCATCACAGGAGCTGCATCTTACCCCAAACCTAGTTAGGCGAGACCTTCGATTGCTTCCTGGACACCTGGAGCGTGGCAGGAGGGCCCACACATGAGCTTTGCCATGTGTGTGTGTGTGCATGTGCGTGTGTGTGTGTCTGCTCCTACAGGGTGAGAACCGCTTTCCCAGGCAAAGGCAATAAGTGTGGACAAAAGGACAAAACTGGGGCTGAGAAACATTAGCACTGTTATGTAACAAACTCAAAGACAAAACACAGGGCAGTAGAGAATTCTAAGCATGTGGAGAGGTCTGCGGAGCCACATGGCAGCCAGCTGGACCTGGAGCCAGGCTTTGGCTGGCTCATCTGCGGTGTGTTTTCCCCAGTGAAGTCCATATCCCACAGGATTGAGGGTGCTCAGATTTTATACTTTGGCCTTAGCAATTAGAAAAACAGTTGATTC
>NC_044389.1:11300000-11352500 GCF_006542625.1 Nomascus leucogenys | reverse complement strand
GAATTTGCCAATGGACTAGCACTATGACATGAACAGAAAAAGCAGCCTTTGGGTACTAATTTTTTCTAGACAGTGGCCCTTGCCTTGACCTTGTAGCTCCTTTATGAAGAAAACTAACTTTGCACAGTGGGGCTGGCTCAACAGAGGCTAGAACAGCCAAGTGGCCCTTGCCTTGACCTTGTGGCTCCTTTATGAAGAAAACTAACTTTGCACAGTGGGGCTGGCTCAACAGAGGCTAGAACAGCCAGATGCCCTTTCTCCCTGCCTCACAGGTCCTGCAAACCCCAAGCCGGCATCTGTCTCCACCTGTTCTCAGACCACAGGCCATCCGAAGATGTGCTGGGGACTTTGGACTTGTTGGGGCAGGACTGAGACATCCCCAATCTTGGAGGTGGTGTAGAGTGAACCACAAGGCAAGGGGCCTTCCATTTCATGCTGAGAACTCTTGTGTGTGATCACTGCATGTGGGTTCCTAATAGAGACGACATCGGATTGGAATACGAAATACCTATTTTGTGGAAGCTCTCAAGGCAGTGCAGCTCTGAGAGAAGGGCTTATTATTCTATCCTTTTAGCCACAAGAACATGCTATGTGGAAACCCTTTCCTACCCCATCTGTCAGGGAGCGAGTTCAGATGCCAGGAGCTGCCAGACTGAGTGGGAAAGTGAGTCAGGGACATTCGTCTCACATGGACCCCCACACCCATTCAAGGGGGGCTGAACCTGGGTCAGCTCCCTGGGTGGGTGCAGGTTCCTCACCAGGAGTGCTTTAAACAAACCATCAAAATGGAAAATTGCTCCCCGTTTATATGGATTAAACTTTTAAACTGTGGCCATGTGGCCAGGGACTAGAAGATGTGGCGCTCTCCTCTCCATGACTGTGTGTTGGAGCTCGAGTGGTCCACCAGGCTGGCCCAGAGCTCTGCCATCCTGCAAATGACACCATGAATACCACTTATTATTTTCAGACATCTATGGAGCACTTACTATCTGTCAGTCGTGGCCCAATAATCTTATAAGCATCATCTCATTTTATCAGTCAATAGATATTGATTGAGAGCTTCTTCATGCCAGCTACTGGCATCTAATTCTCACAACAAACAGGTGAGGTGAAAATGATTCCTCCCATTTTACCAACCATGAAACTGAGGTGGCTTGGAGAGAGGTTAACTGATTTGCTCAACGTCCCACAGCCAGTAGGTGGCAGAGCTGCGATTCAAACAATGTCTGTCTCTCTTCAAGGCTGTGCTTGTAAGCACTTACCTACCCCTCTCACAGAATCTTTGCTCATGGACTAGGGAAAGACTGTACAGGCTTGTCCCAAAGCAAGCTGCTCCATCCCCAAGAGATGAGACCAGAAGTCAGGGAGCAGAGAATCACAGGGCCGGTCCTAACTCACTTTGACCTGGCAAATAGCTTCCCAAAAACCTCAGATAATTTTTATTTGATGGACAAGATCAGGACTGGTTCTCCCTACGTTTATCAACATCACCGACTTTCCAAACATCCTTTCTTCTTCTGATCTTGGTGCCACCTGTTTGACAATATTGCCCAATATTCTTGCAAGCCTCAGGCCCAGCCACATTCTGGGTCCACCTCTCCCACTCCCCAACAGCACATGGCATCTGGAGTTGGCATTGCTGCCCTCTCTGTAACTGGTGAGCCCTGGGGAGATGAGGAGGACCCAAGACCCTGTTAATCTGCGCCTCTCCTCCCACCTCACACCTTGGCCAGCTCAGTTCTTGGGGCCAGGTTTCCGCCTTGCTTTCCTGGGTATAGTCAGATAGCTCTGCTGGTACTGGAAGCCGTCTGTGGCTTACCTCCCAATTAATCAGCTCTCGTCAGGGGTCTTAGTCCTACCCCAGTGTCTTCAGCTGCCGGTGGGGATCTTGCTCCAGATCTGATGGGCTGCTTGGAATCATCACATTTCCACCTACCGAACTTAGTCTCCACCTGCTTCTCTTTCCAAGGTGTTTGGAATAAAAGAATAAGATTACCAGAGGGGTAAGCTATGCAATTCACACACAGTAGATGCAGACAGACTGGGAAACCTCAGTGGATCCCAGGCCTGCAGAACCCATGCCAACCTGATTAATGAGAATTTTAACTTAAGAAAAAAAAGGCCAATGAGGAGACAGGTGGGTTTACAATAAAAGGTTAGAGAAAGAAAAGTCCCAATACAAATGCTGGCAGTGCCCATCCAATCTCTGTCTAGGAATAGGGCAATTTGATCAAGAACTTGATCCATCCATGATGGCCTTGTAGTAAGGTTATCTTCTAGGAAAAAGTTTGTGTCTGTCCATCTTAGCCTACTACCATTGTTAACCCATCTAACCAACTTCCTGTGCTCCTATTCCAAGCTTGCTAAATAACTTTCAAATAGGAATACTGATAATTCTGGCAAACCTACTTTTTGCATAGCTTATCTAATGCGAAACCATGTGGGTTTATCTGGTCAACTGGACCACTACATTGTCATTGTAAATTAACTCGTTTTTTGCATCAGCCTGTTGTCATCTTGTTAAGATGAGTCAGAACACCTAAGTTTGATTAACTCTGAAGGAAAATAACATTTCTGGTTCTTCAAAGCAGAAGACCAGCTACATCCTGGTCCCGGGTAGACTCACTTTGGTGGCAATTGCCTTGTAAAAGTTGGTCAGCCTTCCCATCTGTGAGCTCGTTCCACTTCCGTCACAAACCTGGACCCTTTAAAGACCACTAGCCATTGGCTCCAGCCCAAAAGGTCCCCCAGAGCCCTTGGCCATGGTGACTGGGCTGCTGGCCACCCTAAAATGGATTTGCCTGTACGTCTCAGGACGTCACCGACCTGGTGCAGGGGTCAGCGACCAGGTCAAAGTGTACCTGTTGAACCCAGAGAGGGTCCTCTCTGGGCACTGGTGCAGCTACTGAGGGTCTTTCCAGGCCCAGCCCTCAGGCTTCCTCATCAGGGGTCCTGTCATGAATTATGAACAGTCAGTCCCTCATGGAACAAATAATAATCCTGGAACTACACATTGTTTCAGAGACTCTGCTTACTAAGCATTTTCACATCCTTTCACCTGAGTTTTGTAACAACCCCATGTGAAAGGCTGGTAAGTATTTTTAGCTTTGCTTTGCAGTGGAGAATACTTAGGCTTAGGGAAGATAAATGACTTGCCCAAGGTCACACTGGTAACAAGTGTCAGGACATGCTCCCGACCACATATCTGAACAACTGTAACCCCAGGTTTCTTCACCACACCAGAGCAGCTGCTCACACCAGACGGCCCATGAGAAGGGTGTGAGAGCATCACTGGGTCAGCCCCAAGGGCATGGCAGCCCCTCAGAACAAACTACAGACACATGTGGCTGCTGCGGGTGCACCAAGGGACCCAGCTCTGTCAACGGCTCCGCGCTGCACCCCCAGCTGATGCGGGAACTTACTTGCTTCTGTCCTCCACCCACAAGCACTCCTGTAAACACACTGTCTCCGGGCCGGGCGCGGTGGCTCACGCTTGTAATCCCAGCACTTTGGGAGGCCGAGGCGGCTGGATCACGAGGTCAGGAGATCGAAACCACGGTGAAATCCCGTCTCTACTAAAAATACAAAAAATTAGCCGGGCGTGGGGGCGGGCGCCTGTAGTCCCGGCTACTCGGGAGGCTGAGGCAGGAGAATGGTGTGAACCCGAGAGCCGGAGCTTGCAGTGAGCCGAGATTGCGCCACTGCACTCCAGCCTGGGTGACAGAGCAAGACTCCGTCTCAAAAAAGAAAAAACAAAACAAACAACAAACAAAAAAGAACACATTATCTCCAAGATTTCCTTCAGACAGAATTTCATATTCAGGCAAGGCTTCCTTGGGCTTCATTTAGCTTGAGTGTCTGGGGCACCCGTGGGGCACCGAGACCTGAGGATAACAATGCTTCCAACAAGCAAAGTGATGATCACTGATTCCACCCAACCCGAGGACAGAACAAAGGAGGACGGCCAGGAGCACAGCAAAGCAGCTTTCCAGTCACCCTTCACTCACTAAGATCCACAAATACGCAAGTGGCCAACCGCTACGTTCCCACTTCCAGTCTCTCCCTCCCTCAGACCTGCAGCCCTTTCACCATCTCCTAAACCACCACCCCCGCAACCCCACGCCACCTGCAACCTGGATGTTCTCATGGGACAGTACAGGCCTCGAGAGATTTTCTCCAGTGATTTGCAATGAACGAAGAGCTTTCACCTGCGGAAACAGGTGACTGCTAGAAGTCACCTAGTGTAACTTGTGAGTGTCACAATAGCCCTGGAGGAGCTCATTTGCAGAGGAGAGAACTGAGGCTGGAAAACTGGGGCAGGGACAGAGGGCCAGATTCTGCAAACAAGGAGAAAGGGCAGGAAGTGGCAAAACTGGGAAGGGAAAGGAAGGGAACAGAAGAGTGGCCCAGTTCTAAATCACCAGCCAACACGTGCGCAGTGGTCCCTGTGTCACTTCACAGCTACCGTGCTGTGACTAAATGGAGGAGGGGCACCAGTGTTGTGGTGCCTTGGGGCCTGGCCAGTCCTGAGGTGCTGGAAGGGAGCAGATGCTGACCTCATGCTGCTGATGCCAGGCTTCTGATCCAGGAGTTTTTCTATTTTGTCCCAGGGAGTCCTCCCAACAGTCCAATCAGAGGAGTATAGTGTGCCCATCTTGAAGATAAGGAAACCAAGGTTCAGAGAAATTGCTCAGGGCCACACATGCGTAAGTGGCTGGGAAAACACAGATCCAGCCATCTTTCCCAAAGTGCAGGCTGTTTCTGCTCCATGCCTCAATCACAGCCTGCCCCTCAGCCCGAGATGCCTTTCCCATCGTCCACCCAAACACCTTCTCATTGCTTGAGTCTTAGTTCAAGAATCACCTCCCCCAAGAAGCTTCTCGCATCCTCTTTTGGCCCCCACAGTCCCATGTGGGGACTGTCTGCCTTTCTTTCTTACACGCATGCAAGCCTCCATGTCGGCAGAGATGGTGTCCTACTCAACTCTGCCTTACCTCAGCTTCTAGCACAATGCCAAGTGGCTGGCTGGTGAATGAGTGAATGAATGATGAAGGCAGTGGTGTGTGAATCTAAGCCTCCCAGCTCTAGCTCCCCTGCTAGTACCACGCCCCGCCTCTT
Source organism: Nomascus leucogenys (assembly GCF_006542625.1). Classification (NCBI taxonomy): domain Eukaryota; kingdom Metazoa; phylum Chordata; class Mammalia; order Primates; family Hylobatidae; genus Nomascus; species Nomascus leucogenys. Next base: position 11,347,382 of record NC_044389.1, on the reverse strand, counting down.
CCTAGTGAGTCTCAAGCACCTGCACCTGGCAGTCCCTTGGAGGAGACAGCTGCCTCTTCATGGCCCCTGCTTCTGAAGGACACCCCATCCCCACCCCATGCCAGATAACTAGGCCTCGGATGATCTGGACTTAGATGGTCTGGCATAGAGAGGTGCAACTTTTTGGTTCCCAAAGCTAGCTTCATGCTTGCAACTTCAAGTTTTCTCTTTTAAGGGGCTCAGTGGAAGCCATAGCTGCACCAGTGGACGTGGAAGTGAAAGCATTCAGGGCTGTATTTCCAGCTGCCCAAGATGAGTTCCCCACTGCCTTGGAGGCGCCTCCACAAAAGGGAAGCAGCTTTATTTTCATTCAAAAGCCTTACCAAATCCCTTCACCACTTCCCTTGTGGATCTAGAACCACCCCCTCTACATTCCTAGTGTCTCATGGGGGAAGCCTTTTGTAGGATATTTGGAGCAAGAGAGACCTGTGTTCAAATCCCAGTTTTGCCATTTCCTAGCACTGTGGCCGTGCGCAAGAGAACTCACTGAGACTCTGTGCTCTCATCCATAAAGTGGGGACAATGCTGCCTCCCTCTGGGTCATAGTCTGTTCTGTGCTGCTATGACAGAGTACCACAGACTGGATAATTTATAATGAAGGGGAATTTATTGGCTCATGGTTCCAGAGACTGGGAAGTCTCAAGATTGTGGGTCTGGCATCTGGCGAGTGCCTTCCTGATGCATCATAACATGATGGAAGGCATCCCACAGGGGAGAGAGAGACTAGTGGAGGCCAAACTTACCCTTTTAGAACAAACCCACTCCCGCAAGAATGACATTAATTCATTAATGAGGATGGTGTCCCCATGACCCAAACATTTTCCTTTAGAGACCTCGCCTCACCTCCCAACATCACCACACTGGGGATCAAGTTTCCAACACCTGAACTTTAGTGGACACGGTTAAGCTGCAGCACTCTGAAAGGGGCAATTTTCACATTTAAACATGGATTTAAATGTGAGTAACATGCCAAGCCTGCCGTGGTAGTCAGGCCCTTCCCCACTCCGTGATGGCCCAGTTCTGGGGTGACTTGAGCCTCTTTCCAGCATCAGAGGGCCCTCTAACATCAATAACAAGGGTTGGGCAAGTGAGCGTTTAAACCCTGACGGGCTCCGTCAGTCTGCGGTGATTTCTGTGGTCCTGAGTACACATGGGGATGAATCAGGCAACCCCTCATGGTTTTACATTTTTCACAACTGTGGTTTTTCCAGCTCCATTGCACAGGATCTGCTTTCCCCATCAGAGCCCTAAGGGGACAGCATCAGCAACTTCTTCCAGTGACTTTTCTCCCTGTACCCTAAGCAGGAAACATCCGAGCCCAGAGCAAGCTCAGCCTAACTCTGGAAGTCCCTCTGACTGCCTGGCTTGGCCCGTGCATCCAGCTCCGACCCATGACCTGCGCTCACCAAAAGGGTGTGTCAGCGGCAGCTTCCAGTTCTGCCCATCATAGAAACAGTGCCAGGTTTTCCAGCGAGCTGTGAAGTGACTGTTGAGAACACTTAGCCCCTGGCAGGCACAGCAGGCCTGCCTCATTCATTGCAGCTCAGACCTTCAAACTGGGGCTCCATCCATCACTGCCTCCTGCCATGCCAGAGTCGAAAACCTGAGCTCCAGGCCCGGCATTTCCCGGAGTCACATGGACTGCAATCAGCAGGTCCCTTTGTCTGGCGGCCTTTGCAGGAAATGTGGCTTATTCTAACATTTCATTCCCAAATAGAAGTCTAGACTAGGGGGAAAAACTCCATATCTCTATTGATTGTGCCTAATGGAGGGAGGTTAATTTGTGGTCTTTGCCCTTAGCTGCTACTAAAGAAAATGGAGACGGTTCTTTTTCATATTTTGTGATGGATGGCAAAATAAAATGTTGACTTTTTTTTCTTAGGAAATATGACTGCTGAGTCTTAGAATGGCTGGGTGGAATGTGCGAGGCTAATTAGTGCTCACTTACGTACTTAGTTCACAATCAGAAACACTAGGCTACAAACCTCTATGGGAAAAGGAAAAAAAAATGATCTCAAGGTGAAAAAGAAGACTCTGCTCTGAAAAGCCCTTGAGAATTAGATTATAGATGAAAAAAGGCAAATTGTCCCTCATGAAATGTTCTTTAAAAATTCAACTCACCATGGTGAGCAAGATTTTATCCTAAAGAGTGTTTCATTCCTTAGCTGATAAGTTGATTAAAGTAAATGCTGGCTAACTAAAATGAATGAAAGAGCTATGTGGACTCCTGGTTTTTGATGAGTTGGTCACTGTGATTGAGTTGCAATGAAAACATCATGCCATGACTTGTGTTGATGATGTTTTGGGAGAATAAAGGAGGAGGGACAGAATTGAGCATGGGGGACATTTTGTGGGGAGAAGAGGACTTTGGTGGAAGCAGAAGCAGGTGCAGGGTTCCCCAGATGTCTTGGAGGGCACTGAACTTCCCACATTTCCTGGGATGGGGTGAACAGGCAAACCATTTCAATCAAGTATTAAAAGAAAGGGTGAGCCTGTAGGCTGCAGAGTTTCAGCATCCTACAATTCCCATCATTCCTGATCACAGTTTCCATTCCAGAGGTGGCCCCCTCATTCTCTGTTGTGCGGTCATTGCTGTCAGTACACATGGCAGACACCACTGTTGGCTGATTTGACCCCCAGCCTCAATTCCCTTTCCCTGACCCCCTTCCAGCAAGGGTGGCATGTGACAGAAATCTAGAGGTGAAGCACCAAATTTAAGTCTACTCTTTGAGAACTGGTTTCAAACAGATAATTTTTAAACTGTTTCAGACTGGGAGAAAAAATACTTGTATTCAGTCACTAATGCTATTTACAAAATCTTAGGCAGAATGATTTTGTACTCATCTATCTCACTTTATACTTTAAAGAGGATAAGCACCCTTCCCCCCAAGCCTCCGTGAAACTCCAGCACATTTCAATCTATGTGTTGATGACTAGGATGAATACATTTCCTTCCACATGGGTGGAGTTAAAACTCTATCCCTTATTTTTAACCCAGCACTATTTCTGAATCAATTTCTATGGTGAGAGAATACCTGGACATTTAAATCTGTCAAAAAGGAGTAAATGAGCATTTCAGATACATCTATCAAGAAGAAATGCCCCTTCTCCCCCATCATTGTGGGGCTTTGTCAGTCGCCTGTCAGATGAATGTCCGCATAAGTGTTTATTAATCACTCTTGCGCTCGCTGATGGGCCTGAACACTTTGCTCCTCTATGTCTCTGACACGCACCAAGTATGCAATGGGTTTCTTCTGTCTGTCTCTTGAGCACAGTTGCTTACTTTGTTAAAGTTAATTTCCACTCATTTCTGGCTTTGATGGGAAGATTCCTTTATCAATTCAATTCATGTGTGTTGTCTGCAATCAAGGCAATATTGTCTGCTAATGTGAGGTATATTCCATGCTCTCCATTTTATGCTAACGCCTTTCCTCTGCTGGTCCTGCTGGAGAACCGGGAGAAGAGGCTGTCTCTCTGGCTCCATGAGTGACTGAACCAGCAGCCATTTCCCCCTCTGAGTTTCCTGGCTAGAGAAATGGTGAGCTGCTCTTTTTTCTGGGAGTCATCTGGGTTGGAAAACAAGTCAATGGGAAAAAGAAGGTAATGGGGCTGTGTCATGGATTTGATATTCCCATCGCTATCTGTAGGAGCAAGCCTTATTCTGAAATTCAACAGCTTTTACACCAGGTCCTTATAAGGGCTCTCCACCCACTCTTCCTATGCTCTCTCTCTGTTCCCACAAAAATTCCTGTTCTATCCCCAACACAGACTTGTGTGCATCTTCTCACATCGTCCTTTCCAGCTTCTTTCTCTGCCGCACCTTACCCATGCATTGCATCCCGGAGCCCAAGCTCTGCCCTTCCTGAACGACCATCAAGCCTCCCTCCTCAGAAGCATTCCTCTCTGTCCTGAGGCTGTGAGAGCTCCTCTCTGATGCTCCTGTAAATAAAACATGCACCAAGATGTGTCATTCTCCGTGCTACACTGCCACGGCAGCATCCAGGAGCAGACAGAGCCAGGCAGTGGAGCCAGGCAGACCCAAAAGTGTGAATGTGGCTCAGAAACAGAACTACATGGTCCTAGGCAGTCACTAAATCTCTGTGGATGCTTCTTCATAAGTAAAATGAGTGAAATAATGTCTATCTTGTAGAGCCGTTGTCAGCATTCACAATAATGTATGTAACCCAATTACTACAGTTCTCAGATTATATGGGAGCCCAATACTTGGTAGCCATTGTTGAAAATCTCAGCTAGATAGCAAGCCCCTAAAGGGAGTATGGTGGGGATGGTGCTTTTCTGTACTACAGAGGATGGAAAGTTAAACCTACAAGTCTCAGACTCCCTTGCAACTAAAGTTCAGATTATACATAAGGTTCCAACAGTTAGATGTACTTGTACAATAGCTGAAAGACAGAAGTGAGGGAAGACACGTCAAGAACTGTGAATGGTATGAGGTTTTACTCTACATGCAAACCAACAATTACTTGGCCACAGCATAATAGATACTGGTAGAAGACACAAGATTCCTGGGTTAGAGACAAAGGACTTTATTACTGACAGCAATGGCAACATCAGCATTTTCTTTCGCTGGTCCCTCAAGGCCCAGATCCCACAGGGCAATGTGAAGATGGCCAGCTGAGACCTGCACACAGTGGGTTACATTAAAAAAGAGGAACCCTGAGCTTAGAAAAAACAAATATTTTAAAATGAACAGTGGATGTACCTGCCTTTTGTTCTGGAGGGAGACACTGTGGCTGTCTCTACAGCCAAGGCTCTTTGGTTCACAGGCATCTTTGAAAACATAGTCCAGAACAAAAGCAGCCAGGGCCTTTGCAAGCTGTGCAGAAACACAAAAGACCCATGGAAAACTGTCTCCCAACAAGGTCATCTTCCTGCAGCTAGCTGTTGCTTCTAGCAAGGATGGTCACGGTGATTTTAGGTTTTCTACAGCCACATTTCAGAGGTCAATTACCAGCTTCATCATGTCAAAGGAAATTATAGAAACTTAAATTCCTAATTCCACAGCACAGCTATGACTTCGATTTTGAGCTCAACTGTTCCAACTCTCCTCTTGATTGTGGTAGGCTAGTTAGGTGTTACCAAACTTCCTGAAGGCCCAGCCTGGAGTCAGCTGACTCACCCGGAGTTTCTGCTTCCCTACTGACAAATTTAGATACAGACTAAACACCGTCTTCCTCCAAAGCTCTAATATCTTCCATTATAAACTTCTGATGATGGTGAAGATGACAATAATGATGGTGATGATGATGAGGAGGAGGAGGAGGAGATAGCAACAGAGAAAGACAGAGTAAAGATGGCAGAATAAATCAGGAAAAAGAAGTAGGAATGAGAAGAAAATCATTATTTTTCTCATTCTTTTTCCACCAAATTACCACATGTTCTCCAAAGAAAAAGCTCTTGGAATCTCTATTTACCATATTTATTAAAGAGAGAAGCAGATGTCCTCACTTCTAGAACCCGGAATCCTCAACCAGAGCTTTGTTTTTTGTTTGATTCATATTTTCCTCTCATTTCTCTAAGACACAGTGGAGTTTCTTAGCTGCTCTTACATGGGCTGGTCACATCCTTTGCTGGACCAGAGAGAAGCCTGATACCAGTGGAAAGTTACACAGTACCAAAGCTATTCTCATATCTGCCGCAGCATCTAACCAGGATAGAAAGGAAGGAAAAGGTCTATGTCTTTAGCCTAAGCCATGGTCCCTGGGCCCTTTCTGGAATGGGGGCTCTGGCTAACTGGACTACTCCCAGTGAACTTTTGTTCAGTGCATCTGGGACCCTCCACGCAGTTCCGCCCCATAATAATGAGCCAAAATGTACATCCCCAGTCCTATATAGTAACTTCTTGAATTGCATCTCTCAGAAATGCCTTCTGAATTCTCCTCCCCTCTTTCTTGCACTGTACTGTTTGGGAGTTCAACTCGGGCCCTGGCATGGGACTTTGCCCTTCCTATGCAATGCCAGTGGCTGGGCCCTGGGGCTTGCATGAAATCACCCATATGATATGTGCGTACAATAATAGCTAACATTTAATGAGCACTTACTATGTGACAGACACAGTCCTAAATGCTCTTATAATTCATTTTGGTCTCCCAACAATTCTATGAAGCAGGCACCATTATGCTTCATATTTTATAGACACAGCAACAGAAGCTCAGAGAAGTTAAACAACTTGCCCAATTCAGAGCCAGGATTTCTTCAGAGACCCTCTCTTTAACAATTATGCTACCCTGCTCAAAGCAGAAATTCAATAAAAATTTATTGGATGAATTAGAAGAAGAGTGGCAGAAATTTCTGATTTCACCCATTACTCATTCTTCCCTTCATCTTAGTAGCAACAGCCACTATCACCTAAGATCCTAGCTGAGCCTGTGCCTACCTGGCTGGGCTCTTCTCTCTGCCTCAGTTGCCACATCTGTAAAATAAAAATAACAATACCTCTTTCAAACATTTCTTAAGTATATGAATTCCTGGTTGAAAAGATTACTAACCAAAAACTGTCCCAAACTATAATATATAACAAGAAATACATATTTTAAATTCCTAAATTGTAATTCATTTTGTTGACTGTGAAAATAAAATAAATTAGGATATATGCTTGACATATAAATATTAAGTTCAAGTCAGTTGATTGAATTCAACTGAATGCTATTCTATAAATCTCTCTCAACAGAGAATTGAGAAACTCCAAAGAAAGCACCCCCTTCAGACTCTGTCATAAAATAGAATGACATCATATTTTAACAATAAAATGAGGCCAAGTGTGGTGGTTCATGCCTGTAATCCAAGCACTCTGGGAGGCAAAGGTGGGAGGATTGCTTGAGCCCAAGATTTTGAGACTAGCCTAGGCAAAGTGGTGAGACTCCATCTCTGTAAGAAATTTATTTTATTAACAAAGAATTTTTAAAAATAAAAAGTAATTTTTAAAAGGACAAAAAAATGAACTACTGGCTAGAAATATAAAAGCTGTATTTTATTGGTGAGATATTATAGTTTGGGACAGTTTTTTCTAAGTAATCTACTTTACTTGATTTTTAAATATTTTCAAATTTTCCTCCCACAAACCAATTGCCAGCAAAAGAAATATTCACAGGAGAGTATCAGTTTCCACCATTGTCTTCCTGAAGTGTTTGTGTTAAACAAATCAACAGGCCAACCCCTTCCTCTGAAGCCAGCTTGACAAAGCTACTTCCCATGGGACTCAGCCTCTGAGAGCCCTAAGTGTGGTACAAATCTTTGCACCCATTACAGAAACAAGAAATTAGGAAAAAGATGCTGAAAAGTTGGAATGGGTAATCTTACAACCTGCCCCATTAATGACGCCTTAGGTTGCAGTGGAGTGGGAGGGGGATAAGATAGTGTTTGCCCCTACAGGGCCACTTACTTTACAAATAGAGTCACTGCCAGAGTGCATCTGTGGGAAGTGAATTCCTAGCACAGTCAGGAGACTTGTTCAAGAGGTCCCCAAGGACAATAAGTTGGAGAGATCTCAGAGGCTGTTCCCGATGCTTTGATCCTTAATGAGTAATGAAAGCTTAAGAAAGTGTTTGTGTCTGCTGTACAAACTAGGCAAGGTAGAAATGCTATCTTCTTTCTGTCCCAGGATTGAGCCAGCTAAGCTTAGCTCTCAGGCTGCAGCCTATGTGAACTGTCCTATGATGTTAGTCCTCACTTAATAGCTGGAGAAGTAAAGAAAAGTGACTGTTCATAGGAATTCAGTTTATTCATTAACTCTACATTGTGAGCTAGAAGCGGGACTTCTCTCTGAGGCGTGGAGCCTCCTCAGAGCGGATCTGCTGACAAACGATCATCAGTGGATCTCACCTGTTCTATTTTCTTTCCGTCTTACAAGGCCTGCTGTACTAGAGATATTAGCTTAGTACTCCAAAATAACACAGAGATCTGTGCAGTTACAATTACTCAAGTAATGGGGACAGACTCAATGTTCTTGTTGGAATTGCCAGGGTCTTTGAGAATGAGGAACACTAGACAATGGTGAAGATAATATCCTTTGGAATTGCACATAACTGCAAGACAACATGGCCCCAGAATCCATTGGTAATGCATCAGCCTGTCTGTGCCAACTAGGGGTAGAAATACTCAGCTCCCTGCCAGGGTTGTAGGCATGGCCAAGAAAATCCTGGAGCAGCTGCTGTAAGAATCAAGGCATTTTGTCAGCAGCCTTCTCTGCAAACCCCTCCCTTCCTTTCTTCTGAAAATGTAGTGAGGGCACAGCCAGCACTGGTCACTGTGGCTCTGAGAAATTGCAAATCCAAGTACTTTGCTGAAAAAAATGGGAGCTTGGCTGGGTTCGTTAAAGGTGGGGGTGGAGGTGAGGGCGGTGGTCACGTAAATCCCCAGGACCTTTTAAACCAGTCCACTCTGCTCTGCTCTGTATGATGTACCACAGAATTTCTGCCTTCAAGTCCTCAGCTCCTTCCCTTCCAGTGGCTTATCTTTGCTTTCTTTGGTGATTTGGAGCCAAGGCTTTCCGAAAGGGCAAGACTAGAGGAGGGGATGTGGCCTGGGCCTGCTCCGATAAAAATGGGCAAAGAGGAGTGTGTGTGGAGGGAACACGGAGCAGCCACAGGACAGCACCACTATCTGCGAGTTTATTGCTTTATGCTGCCACCTGGCTGAGCCCTGAGCTTCAGGCTCCTGCTGGCAGAGAAAGAAAGGGCAGAGAAGACAGGGAACATTTACACTGCGAGGTCTCAACATCAGGCTTCCTGATGGGAATGCCGCCTGAGGCCACAGACCATCACATCCAGCCTCCTGACTCAAGTGTCACTGTCACTCACTTCTAAGGGGGAAACAGGAACTGTTTCTAAAGGTGGACTTAAAGGCGAGGGGTTCATTCATCAACGGATAACTACTTTAGGTGAGACTGGTTCTGTCCGTGTCTAATCCACCATGTATTCTTCTTTTTCAAATCTCAAATTTGTCGCATGGAGATCCTTAGTAAGATGTTTCATACTCATCTTCCAGGTCCCTGAGTAGAACTCCCTCATCCCTGCAGAAATTATCTTTGCTTCCAGTACTGTCAAGGTGGAAGAGAAAAGGAAATGGCTTGGGGTGAATAACTGAGGCTGGAGCTTCTATGTCCAGAGAAGGCCTCACCAACGTTTCTGCATCCTGTCACCCAGGAAAGAAAACATACAGCTAAAATTTACTGAGGCCACACTCAGTCTTGGGCAGCATCTGAGCATTCTACGAATGCATAGGGAATAAACAGTGGTTCCTGGAGCAAGATGTAGAAGGAGGCAGTAGGTCTATCTCAGGCTCAGCTCATGGACTCAGGGGAAACCTCCCTGGAAGGAGAGAATGCGGTTTTTGTCAGGGTGGTGCCAGCCGACAGACTGGCCTGTGGGCACTTGTAAGGCATCTCATGAAGGACTCCCAGGAAACCATATGGGAACGGGAGGAATTTTGCAAGTAAGGCCAGAGGTCCAGCAAGCTCCATATAGAAACTCTAGGTTGTTATTAATTGCTTCTACCTAAACCCAATGAATGAGAAACCTGGTACTTACATTCAGGTTACACATACATTATCTCTCATCCTTTCAAGATAGGTGAAGTATCATTACAATTTTACTGTAAGAAAACTAAAGAGCTGAGCACTTATGAAATCTTATAATGCTCATCAAGATGCAACTATGATCATTGAATAGGTGCAAGAGATGAGATTCCTCTATTGCCATCAGCACTAACATTAAACATTTATTAAATATATACAATGTGCCAAGTGCTATGATAAAGGTTGATGACACCTCTGTAAATAGCCTTAATCCCTTCCCTTAAGGGCTTGCAATCCAGCTGGAAGGCAACAAGAGGGTATCCCAGCAACTATGCCATAATTACATTGATTCCTTCATTTGGCTTGATGCTTATTATCTGATTGGGTCAGGGGTTGAGGACCATATTAGTTATGCTTAGATGCAGATGTAATAGAAAACTTAAATAATAATAAAAAAGATGTTTACCTTTTGCTCACATAAAATAGGTAGGCAGCTCCTTGATCTCTCAGGGACCCCGCTTCTTCTCATCTTTCTCCTCCATTATTCCCAGCACAAAGCTTCTATCTTTAAGTCATCTCATGGACCAAGATGGATGCTAAAAAAATGCACCATCCATGCAACAAGAGGAAAGGGAGAGGAAAAGAATGGAAACAGTGCCTGACAGCTGTTGAGGCTTTCCCCAAAGTATCTCCTCACCACTAAGCTTTCTGCTTCCAACTCATTGGCCATCATTTGTTACAAGGAGGGCTCAGATATTTGGTACACACTATTGCCCTAAATAAAACTCGGGTTCTGTTACTAATGAAGAAGGGGAGAACAGATACTGGGTAGACTACTAGCAACCTCTTCCATTAGTGATAAAGAAAATGAAATAGGAAAACAGAAAATGACCTATTCTCTAAAAATTAGAGATCCAGGAATCCAAAGGGTCTCTCCAAATTATTTGAGCCACCATGTGAGCAATGACCTGTGGTTAGCAATGATGAACCACATAAATTCCTCCACCCTAAAAATAATAAAAGAGCTCCAGGATTGGGAGGTTTCAACAATCTTTCTTTCAGCCACCTCTAGAATACTGCTCATCTTTTTGGAATTTTTTTTGCACATTTCTTTTGTAGCCTTCAAGGTGAACAGCAAAACCACATTTTAAAAAATTGAACCATTTAAGTTACCAGCTACCTATAAACATAGCCACAATTCCCTTAGATGGTATGGTCTCCCAGGGCCATATTATGTCAGTTAAAAAATGTCAGTCCTTCCCAGGCAGGGAAGGACTTCACTCTTTGAAACTTTACTCTTTTAATGCCTCTAGGTGAGGATGCAGTTTTATGGTCCCAACTTAAAAATGGCTCCTCTTTCTACTTATGTGAGGTATCTAGAGTAGACAAATTTATAGAGAAAGGAAATAGAACTGTGGCTACCAGGGGCTGGGAGGAGAGGAGGAAATGGGGAGTTGTTGTTTAATGAGCACAAAGTTTTGGTTTGCACGATCAAGTTCTGGAGATCTATTGCACAACAATGTAAATGTAATTAGCACTATTGAGCTGTATACTTAAAAATAAAGATGGTAAATTTTATGTTATGTGTTTCTTACCACAATTTAAAACTTCTGTCAAATTATTTTTTTAAACTAGAAGAAAATATTTTTAAATGATTCATCTTTTCCAGTACCTTCCCATCCTCCCTGCAACTGATTTAGAAGTCTAGAGGCAGAAGCTGGGTACGGTGGCAAACACCTGTAATCCCAGCACTTTGGGAAGCCAAAGTGAGTGGATTACCTGAGGTCAGGAGTTCGAGACCAGCCTAGCCAACAAGGAGAAACCCCATCTCTATTAAAAAAAATAAAAAAATAAAAAAATAAATAAGCCAGGTGTTGTGGCGGATGCCTGTAATCCTAGCAACTAGGGAGGCTGAGGCAGGAGAATCACTTGAACCTGGGAGGTGGAGGTTGCAATGAGCCGAGATTGCATCACTGCATTCCAGCCTGGGTGACAGAGCGAGACTCTGTCTCAAAAAAAGAAAAACAAAAAAGAAAAGTAAAGAAAATGTCCAGAGGCAGAAGAGGACAAATAAAAGGCATATGATCTGAGGCAAACTCTACTCCCCCTCCTCCCTTGGCTTAATCCCTTAGAGATGGGTCTTTTAATAATAATCCTACCTAACAATGCTGCCTTCTACGGGAGCAGCCTGTGAATAACCATATCCCTGGGGCCATGTTGGTTTCTGTTCTACTTCCAGTGCTGAGCTTTTGGCCCCAATCAAATGCCGTCATCACGTGGACCCTTGGACACACTTTTAGAAGAAAGGACCCCAACTTGTGTTCAGAAAACCTGGTCTATTCCACTTAGGCCCTTACCAGCTGTATGATCTTGGATAAGTCATTCTTTCTCCCTGAGTCTCAGTTTCTTCATCTCTAGATGGGGCCTTAATCTGAAATGCCCAGTCAGTGTAAGTTGTGTCATAGTAACCTGAGTGTAGAGTTGCCAGATAAAACACAGGACATTTGAATTTCAGATAAACAACAAATAATTGTTTAATGTAAGTGTATTCTATACATTTACCCAATATTTGGGACCTAATAATACTAAAAAGAATTTTTCCATTGTTTATCTGAAATTAAGATTGAACTGTGTATCCTGTATTTTATTTGCTAAATGTGTCAGTTCTGCCTAGGTAGATTGCCTTGGTATAGCTCCTTATTTTCTATTTTCTCCTATCTTATTCACTTCTCTTTTTCCTCTGGCTATCTTGAGATAGCTTTCAGAGAGTCCTCCCTTCACCTGCCTTCTTAAATACGGGAGTTTCCTAGGGAATGCGTCTACGACCCTCTGGGTTTTTTTTTTTTTTTTCTCTATGCTTCCTCGTTGCTCCCATTTTTCCAAGACTAAAGCTAACTTTTTTTATTTTTTATTTTTTGAGATGGAGTCTCCCTCTATCACCCAGGCTGGAGTGCGGTGGCAAGATCTCGGCTCACTGTAACCTCCGCCTCCCTGGTTCAAGTGATTCTCCTGCTTTAGCCTCCCAAGTAGCTGGGATTACAGGCACCCTCCACTATCCCCGGCTAATTTTTTTGTATTTTTAGTAGAGACAGGATTTCACCATGTTGGCCAGGCTGGTCTCGAACTCCTGGCCTCATGATCCACCCACCTCGGCCTCCCAAAGTGCTGGGATTACAGGTGTGAGCCACCATGCCCAGCCTAAACCTACCATTTTTGCATATCTCGATTCTAGATGCCTGTCTCCATCTCTAATCTCTCTGCTCAGCTCTAGACTCACATTTACATCTACAGATGGGACATGCACAGAATGCTCCAAAGGCTAAAGATTAAAATGCAACACATCCAAAATATGACTTAATGTTGCACTCCCAACAAGCAAAAGTGTGTCTCACTCTTGACTTCTCTATCTCTGCCTTTGATATCTCTACCCATCCATTCCCCTAAACAAACAACCAGGTTATCACTTGTGTGTTTGATCCCTCTCTGTTTCATGCCCTTCTCTTTGACACACACACACACACACACACACACACACACACACACACCCCTAATTGATCCTACTCATGCATCTTTAAGCTCTCTCAAATATTTCCTTTTTCTGGTCCTGCTGCCTTGCATCTGTTCAGATAGTCATCATCCATCACTTAAACTAATATAATCTTTTCATTATATGTTTCTCTACTTTTGTTTATTCAATAATATTCATTTGCAAGCTGACTCTACTGGACCCTGCTCTGGCTTCACTATGTCCCCACCCATAGAACTTCCTACTGTCTCCAGTTATATTTCTTAAGTTCAAATCTGACTCTGGGGCTGAGCGCGGTGGCTCATGCCTGTAATCCCAGCACTTTGGGAGGCCAATGTGGGTGGATCACTTGAGGTCAGGAGTTCAAGATCAGCCTGACCAACATGGTGAAACCCCCATCTCTACTAAAAATACAAAAATCAGCTGGGTGGCAGCGGTGTGTACCTGTAAGCCCAGCTACTTGGGAGGCTGAGGCAGGAGAATCACTTGAGCCTGGGTGGCAGAGGTTGCAGTGAGCCAAGATCATGCCACTGCACTCCAGTCTGGGTAACAGAGTGAGACCCTTTCTCAAAAAAACAAAACAAAACAAATAAATTTTTAAAAAAATCTAGCTCTGTCACTTTCCTTGCTGAAAAATCTCAGAACAGGTTCAAATCCAAACCAATTAGCATGGCCCTTCATTACTTGGCCTGGCCTCCCCTTCTGGTTCACACCCATGTCTGGCCACCACTCCTCACCTCTCCCTTTGCTACTCCCATGCCTGGCTCTCAGCTCCTCATAGCATTTCCCTGCCCCTCTGCTCAACTGAACAACTTGCTCTCTCCCGAGGGAGTTGTCTGAGCCCCTCCTGGTCTGGTCAGGGGAGCAGTCCCTTCCTTTACAATGAGAATTCACACTCCATTGCCTTCAGCCAGAAAGAGCAAAAATGGTCACTGATCATTCCAGAGCATATACCACATCTGGTCCCTTTCCAACCAACCCCTTCTCTTACACACCATGAAAAGATCTGGATGACAACCCCTAGCCTTGAGCTATCAGTGGGTTTATCCAACTCCTGCAGAGCAGGACACTGGAACTGCCTCCAGTGCGACCATCTTGTTTCTGAAGGAGCTTGAGAACCTCCAGTGGAGGGCTGGGGACACACAAATTAGCTTACCCATCTGCCATTCACTCAACAAACACGTTAAACTCCTCTGATGACCTAGGCCTAGGGCTGGGAAGTGGGCTGGGGGAGATTCAGACAGCCCTGCCCTCCAGGGCTTCCTGGGCGGGTGGTCCAATGCCATGCTCCTGAGTTTTAGGTGTCTCCAGCAGGCACACCAGAAGGTCCTCCCAGTCCACCTCCTCGCTCAGCTGTCTTTTATCCACTCGTTCATTCTCCAAATATATACGAGCCACCTACTATGTGCCAGGAGCTTTTCTGAGTTGGGATGCAGCAATGCATAAGATGGACAAAAACCTTGGTCTTCATAGAGCATAAATTTCGGGAGTAGGAGATAATAAAACAAATGATCAAAAAACACAGGAAGTTAGAAGGTGCTTATGTAGCAAGGAACCAAACAAGGAGTGTGGCGGAAGTGAGGTGCTATTTTAAATAAAGTCGTTGGCCTCCCTGAAAAGGAAAGTGATATTTGAAGAAAAACATGAAAGAAGGGAACAAGGCACCACCACTGCCACCCTCCCCACCCTCCAATTTGAGCAGTTTTTGCTGCAAGTATCTTATAGCTGCAATTCCGGGAGAAAAATAGTGTGTTCTTTCTACCCACAGGAAAGGAGACAGAATGAAAGAAGGAAAGCCCGGGACAACAGAAATTCTTTCAATGTTGAACTGTCCCTGATAGACACTTGAAAACCGGCTCCGGCAGCAGAGCCGACCCGCCAGGCCCAGGGTCTCCCGGGCCCCTCCTGGGGCTGTCAGGCTAATCCCGCAGCCGCCTCCCGCCCCGCCCCGCCCTGGGGGACTTTTGCTCGGGTGACTAAAGTTCAAACCCGGCTAAAGCAAGCCCTGGGAGGCGCTTTAAACAGGAAAGTGGCGCAGCCGCCCGAGAGAGCCCGGGGAGCGGCCCCCGGAAACCATGCGGCGGGCAGAGGCCGCGGGGTGGGGAGGCTGGGTTGGCTGGGCGGCCAGGACCTCCCGGCTGCCCGCGCCAGCACCTGCCCGGGGCTCGGGCCTCTCAGAGGCACGGAGCTTTCTCTGCGGAAATGGCCAGGCTCCTGGGCACGCTGGCGGCCCTGGACCGCCAAGCAGGGAGCCCCCTCTCCGGCCGCGGCCCGCCTTGCTGAGAGACCACGGATTAAGTGCGCCTTGGTTCTCTCAGGGATGCTATTTTGCTCCGGCCCGGGTCTCTCCCGCGCCGAGTTGCACAACAAACCATTTAAACATTTCAGCACAAAACCCGATCCATTGTGGGGCCGCACATTAAAAAGTGTTATTCGCTTTGAAGTTTTTGTCTAATGGCTCTAAACTGAAAGAAAATGTTTTCCTATTACTTAATTCAATCATAGCGAAGAGACTTGGTAAAAAGCCCACGG
The DNA here is from genome assembly GCF_006542625.1 of Nomascus leucogenys. Lineage (NCBI taxonomy): Eukaryota > Metazoa > Chordata > Mammalia > Primates > Hylobatidae > Nomascus > Nomascus leucogenys. The sequence continues at coordinate 11,331,750 of NC_044389.1, read as the reverse complement.
ATTTTGCCCCAAAGTGTGACAGAGTTCTCTTTGTGTTTGCTTATCCTTCGCTGTCACACACTTTAATTCGCTTCTCTTTATCTGGCATTCAAAACTTTCTTCAATGACATTCAATAAGGTCGAGGCTGGAGGGAGGAAAAAAAAAAAAAAAACCTGGTTTTCCCCCCACCCCCATCCCCACCTCCATATTCTTTCCCAGTAGCTTTGGCCTTGCTCGCATTCAGGGGCTCTTAACCCCTTCGTCCCCGGGCACGCGGGGCGGCGCCCAGTGGAGCTCCACGCTGGCCACTCGCGGGCTCCCAGCTCCGGGTGCAGTGCCCGCCCCTTGCACCCCTGGGCCCCGCCCGCACTTGCGCCCCTCCAGCCTGCCTCTGCCCAGCGGAAAGCCCCTCTCCAGGTCCAGGTCCCGCTCTTCGCTCCCTCTCAGCGACCCAGCCCAGCTCGAATTTCCCAAAGAGCAATTAGAACGGGAATTGGCTGCACTGATGCGTTCAGGCTGGTTTGCAGGCACCACCCTAGAGTGGGGGAGCCTTGGCTCTGAGACCCTGTCTCAGGAGGCAGCCTTGCCCCCTACCCCATGCCAAGCAACCAAGAAAACAGTGAACCCTTACTCCTGCTAGATGCCATGCCCTCCATGCAGGTTACTTCTCCCATTGCCCTATTCCCTTTTACAGAAGCAGTTATTATCTCCCAAAACAAATTCTTTGCTTTTTAATCAGTTATAATCGGTTGCTGTTGTTATTGCAAAGATGTTGCCAATGATAAAAGCCCATGCAGATGCTTCGGGTTTGTGCAGTCTTATTCCTGCGCACTGCTTCCCCAGACCCCTAAGCTTCCCCCTCCATTTCTCACAATTCCATTCAGGGCTCAGAGCAGGTGACTGCAGCGATTTGGTTCCAATAAAATCGAAAGTAAACGTCTCCTGTGAAAAGTCCAGGGCTGTAAATTAGAAATGTTTATGCTGATTTCCCATTGTATGGAAAAAGCTCCTGGGCGGAACAGCTTTGAGCCCGAGAACGATTTAAAAAGCTGGAGCTGTGTACACAGCTCTGAGCGTTTGAAGTTGTTTAACCATTGTGTGACCAGAAAGAAGAGTGACGCGGCAGGAAGAAGAAGCCTGGTCTTGGGGAGAGCGGAGGTGGGTCAGGGTGGGCAAAGGCGGGTCAGGATGGGCAAAGGCAGCCGATGCTAGGAATACAACTGCCCTTCGCGCCGTTCCAAACTAAGGGATGGCAGTGGTTTCCCAGCGCACTGCTGGAAGTGTGCTCGAGTAGACAGGGTGTGGGCAAGACGCGCGGGCAGACAGTCCGCACTCGCCACATGTGCTGGGGTGCGAGACCTAGATCTGAGCCATCTCGGCTTTCATTCCCCATTCCCTGTCTCTGTTTGTAAAGCTCAGAGACTGTTTTTCCTCTTTTACATCCACGGCCCTGTCATTTGAAGGAAAGGGCTGGTTGGCCAGCATCTACCGAACAAAGACTGGGCGTCGTAGGCAGCACCAAAATTAAGACTATTTGAGAAACTTAGAGAAAACCGAGGGACAGCGATGGGTCCAGGGCTGGATAAGGAATAATGAGCCCTTCTCCTTCCTCCCCACAGACGCCTCCTTCACGAGGGAACCCGGTCCTCCTGCTTCCGAAGCAGGGAGAGAAGCGATTCCACAGGTGGAAAATCTGAGACCGGCTGGAGGGAGGTTCGGGAGTGCACGGCACTGAGCTGACAGGGCTCACTGGAGACAGCATACTTTTGGGGTGTAAGGGCGATAATAGAAAGAAGGGGACCAAGACCAAGTGGACAGAGGATATGAGGTGTGCGCCCACGGGGATCTGTGGAAAAGAGGCCGCGGGGGTGCAAAATCAATAAGGTGAAAGGGCTGATCGCCAATGCAAAGCCAAAGGGGAGTAAGAAATAAAGAGAAAGGAAAGAATATTAAATCGCGGGAGAATGAGAATATAAACCCGCAAAAGGGAGAGGAGGGGGCGAGGGCGCCTGTTACGGCGTGGGTGGGGTTGACAAGAATAGAGTACATTATGCAGTTCATTTAGTTAACAAGTGAAATAATGAGGAAGCGTGCAGAGTGAATGCCAAGAGAAAAGGCACAAAAACCCTATTGAGAGGCCCCGGCCGCTCCTGGCGTAGTCCATCACATGGCAATAGTCCTATTTAAGCCGCGCCGCCGGCGCCTTTCAGCACCACTAGCGCTGGCCAGCACCCCGCGCTCTTTGGGCGGTGCCCACGGCAGCAGAGGCTACTGTTTCAGCCTAGGTCTCAGCCGCGCGTTCAGCCTCCTGGGCAGAGGCAGCTGCGGTATACCGCGGCCAGGGAAAGCGCGTGGAGAGCCGAAAGGTGCTGTGGGCGCAGAGGGCGGGCTGGCTGCGGAGCGGCGGAGCGCCAGGGCCATGCCGCGCTCCTTCCTGGTGGACTCGCTAGTGCTGCGCGAGGCGGGCGAGAAGAAGGCGCCCGAGGGCAGCCCGCCGCCGCTCTTCCCCTACGCTGTGCCCCCGCCGCACGCGCTGCACGGTCTCTCGCCTGGCGCCTGCCACGCGCGCAAGGCTGGACTGCTGTGCGTGTGCCCCCTCTGCGTCACCGCCTCGCAGCTGCACGGGCCCCCCGGGCCGCCCGCGCTGCCTCTGCTCAAGGCTTCCTTCCCACCCTTCGGCTCGCAGTACTGCCACGCGCCCCTGGGCCGCCAGCACTCCGCTGTATCGCCCGGGGTCGCTCACGGCCCGGCCGCCGCTGCCGCTGCCGCCGCGCTCTACCAGACCTCCTACCCGCTGCCTGACCCCAGGCAGTTCCACTGCATCTCTGTGGGTAAGCAGGGCCGCCGCGCAGAGGGACAGGGCAGAGGTGATCCGAAGCAGGATGGAGAGCCAGAGATGGAGGAAGAGGGACCCTGGGCTTTCTGGGGGCGGTGAGGGTCATGTGGGGGACTAAGGGGAGCGCTTGGGGTGGATTGCGGATAGAGGGCCAGGACACAACTCCAGGAGGCGGATGAGGGCAGACGTCCAGGTCCTGAACTGGGGTCGGGGGTAAGTGAGGGCTGGGATCCAGGGCTCTCCATGAAGGGGAAGGGGTTCCAGGGCTGCATGACTCCGGGAGAATCAGGATCTCGGAGCTGGACAAGGAGGCGCTCACTGTAGCTCTGCTGCGGATTGTGTTGGGGCGAAGAGATGGGTAAGAGGTCAAAGTCGTAGGATTCTGGCAGCCGCCTACCAAGGGATTGGGTCCAGAGCACAGAGGTCTGATCGCTTCCTTCTCTGCTCTACCACCTCCAGACAGCAGCTCTAACCAGCTGCCCAGCAGCAAGAGGATGCGCACGGCTTTCACCAGCACGCAGCTGCTAGAGCTGGAGCGCGAGTTTGCCTCTAATATGTACCTGTCCCGCCTACGTCGCATCGAGATCGCGACCTACCTGAATCTGTCCGAGAAGCAGGTGAAGATCTGGTTTCAGAACCGCCGAGTGAAGCACAAGAAGGAGGGCAAGAGCAGCAACCATCGTGGCGGCGGCGGCGGGGGTGCCGGTGGTGGCGGGAGCGCACCGCAAGGTTGCAAGTGCGCATCGCTCTCCTCAGCCAAGTGCTCCGAGGATGACGACGAATTGCCCATGTCTCCGTCCTCCTCAGGGAAGGACGACCGGGATCTTACGGTCACTCCCTAGGCGCGTGTCTCCCTAGGTCGCCCACCCCAAGACCTCCCTGCGCCTCGGAGACTAGTCCTGGGACTCAGCGCTGATTCCCAGGCACCCGCAGCCAAACCACTGCCCGGCATGGATTTGGCACGGCTTTGCAGAGGTCCCGGGCCTGGGCAGGGCTGAGAGCTTGGCAGAGACTGGACCATGGCGTCCCCGCCCCAAGGCTCGCTCGCGTCCAAAGCCAACTCCAGGCTGTGAACACTGTAAGCGCTCGAGTCCTCCTGGGCAGTGCAGCACCGCGGCCCCCGCCTGCAAGCCTGCTTGGCGCAGCGCCTTACTGGCAGCCGACGCCTCCTAGCCCGCCCTCTCTGGGCTAGTTTGGGCTTCCTCCCTTACTCTACTCTCCTCCGCTCTCGGTTAAGGTCGGCGGCCTTGGATGCTCGTTCGCTTCTCTTTTTAAAATGTCTTTTTGTCCCTCCCCACCTCTTTCCTGTGATCATTTATTCACTCGGCCCCCGCCCGCCAACACTCACATTTATGAACACCCCCCCCCTTTTTTTCCTTTTCCTTTTCCCTTTCCCTCCTCAGGGAGCCTCCTCCTTCAGTCAGTCCATTTGTCCTTTGATCTGGCCTTGCTGTCCTCAGTCCCCACGGCTCCTCTCACAGATGATAAATTTCGCCCGTAGTATCCATATTGGGGAAACCGATTCGCTCTGTTTCCAACACGCTCTTCCTTCCTCTAAACATAGAACCCCGCTCTGCGCCGCTAGCGACCCCACTATTCCCCCTCCAGACTCTGGCCCGCCCCAGCCTAGCTGTATAATTGTACGGCCTCTGCAATGCCAGAAGATATTTATTTATTTATTTATGTACAAAATTTTAAATAAACTTTTTTTTTTCTTAGAAATGCCCGTGGCTCTGAGCCCAGAGGCCTTCGCTCTGGAGTAGACAGGCGCCAACCTGGATTGGGCCTCCCTGCTGGGAAGGGTTGGGGATCCAGTTGCAGGGTCCGAGCCGGCTCCTCTCCTTACAGCTCAGCCAGTGCCTCTCGGAGCCCTCAGCTCCGCTGAAACCCCGCCTTCCATGCCAGCCAGGTGCGCGCTAACGATTGTTCCGCTCCGGCGTGGCGCACAAGGGTAGCGGAGCTCAGAGAGCTAAGCCGGAAGGGAAGGAGGGCGCTCTCCCTGGACTGCACCATGGGCCCCAACCCCTGCAGCGCTTCCTTCTCACCTGGGATCCAGCCCCACCTCCATCCCTCACCATTTCGCTGTCCTGGCCAACAGCCGGGAGGGCAGAAACCACTCCCTCCATAGGCACAAGAAATCCGTCCTTCGCTGCGCTTGGATTGATAACGATTCATTAGGGACAAATTTCCATTCTGCGGGATGGTGCAGACTTCTCTCAGAGGGTCCTCCTTTGTTTTAAGGCAAATTCCGTTAGCCGAGTCCCTGGTCGCGGAACATTCCGGGCATGGAATCCGAGAACCCGAAGTGATCCTGCCCCAGGGAGGCCCCGAGAGGGACTCTGCATAGCTGGAGCCAGTGGCTCTGGGACCTCATGTTCTCACCAATTCTCGTTAAAATCCTATACCCCCCTACGACTTAGAATCCACACCCCAGCTCCCTTTGAGGACATTTGCGGGTCTTTTTACTCTCTAAGATGGATGAGGAGAAGGAAGTGCGTAAGGTTCTGCAGAAACGGAGAGCGCACAGCCGAGGGAGAAGGAGTATTTCTGCAGTCGTCAGTATTTCTGCAGTCAGACCTGGGAAGCTAATATCCGCGTTCTCGCCGCTCCCATTCTGTGTCCAGGAAACCTGCCAGACCTTCTTTTCCTGCCAGACCCCTACACACACACAGACACACACACACACACACACACACACACCCTGGGGAGCGCTGAACTCCCTGTGTCTAGGCATAGCAAATGCGTCTTTTCCAGCAGGAAAGACGGTCCACCTGAGGTTGCTCAACATTTTTGGAGCTCATTTCCTTCCCCCCACAAAACGGCTTTATTGAGCTATTCACATTAGCATCCAGTTCATTCGTTCAAACTGTGCAATTCCACAATTTTTAATATATTCACAGAATTGTGCAACCATCGACACAATCTTATTTAAAAACATTTTTGTCATCCCAAAAAGAAACCGCATGCCCATTGACAGTCGCTGCCAATTCTCACTATATCCCAGCCCTAGGCAACCACAAACCTACTTTTGGTCTTGTATTAGTCAGGGTTCTCCAGAGAAAAGAGCAAATAGGCTATATGTAGTTATGTGAGGAGGTTTATTCTGGAGATCAGGAAGTACTGTGATATGCCATCTGCGAGCAGGAGAACTAGGAAAGCCAATAGTGTGATTTCAGTCCCAGTCTAACCGGCTGAAGAACCAGCGGAGCTGATGGTGTAACCCCTAGTCGGAGGCCCAAAGCCTGAGAACCTGGGAAGCCGCTAATCGAAGACCCAGACTGCAAGGCCCCGGAACCAGGAGCTTGGGGGGCTTATTTCTAAAACCTTCCGTCTTTTCCTTCAAATCAAGCTGAGAATGGGGGTGGGAGGATCTCTCTCCAGTTCCCCCGGAACAAGGGCAGGCACGATCTGGCTCCCCACGGAGAAACTCTTGCCGGTACTTCCTGGAGCTAGGCACCTGCGTTGTGCTCTAGACTGATGAGGATCTCCATCAGTCTGAACCTCACTTTAGACGGGGACCAATTCTCCACCATCCCAGGAGGCGAAATCTACTGCCAATCTAAACGAAGCCAAGGTGCTTTAGTGCATACCAGTGAATAGAATCGCAATTGTTTTACTATCAGTGATGAGGCTGATGCTTTCTGAGTTTTGCTCGTTTGCATGTTGCTCTAGGGCCCAGGGTGAGTGCAGTTGTGCACTCTTAGCTCCAGCACGACCGGCCCAATCTCCCTTTGGCTGGGATTTGGGGGCGGGCGGCAGCACGATTTTCTGGCAACGAGTTCCTTGTGAGTCTGAAGGACCGGCTTAGAACTAGCTCCTCTCCTGGATTACAGGAGGGGGTGGTCTTGTGCACCTGGGAAAGGCTTTCGCCAGCACTCAGTGTCAGGCATCTTGATCAGAAATGCACTTTCGGGCCTGCCAGAGAAGCAAGTTTGGAGGGGATGGAAACAGCGGTGGGAGAAATAGAAAGAATGAACACACACACCCGGCTCTCCCCGCACTCGCCTCTTCTTCCCCCCGCCCCCCCCCCAAGCCTAGGGGTCCCTCCTGTTCCCAGCTGCTCCCCAGAGTCCGCAGATCCACAGCTGTGAGCCAGGTCCGCGCGGGGCCAGTTTTCCCAGGAGTGCACGTTTCCTCCTCTCGGCTTCCCAGGGATTCATTTCCGGAAGACCAGGCTTTCGGCTTTCTGGTCTGCCTTAGCGAGCAGCGGGAGGAAAAAAGCAAGCCTCCTTGTGGCGATCCCAGTTGTTGCCAAGGTGGTGACGGGAGCGCAGCGCTGGGGACCTGGAGGCGGCTGCGGCGCACCGGAGCTCTCAAGCATCCCGCCGCCAGGAGAGACTGCGTTCAAGTCCCAGCACACTTTCGCTCGAACACTCCTCACCCTGCAGCCTCTGACCTGAATGCAGAAACAGTTTGCGTCTTGTGCTGAGCTGGCCGGGAGGCATCCGCTCGTGTCAAAGCCTCTCCTCTGCCGCCTGGGTTGACCGCCAGGGAAGGGCGTGATTGCGGCCTGGAGCGACCGGCTCCTCCTCTGAGGAGACCCAATCCAGCCATTAAACCACACTGCTCTGAGCTGGAATTTGGGGCTTACAAGGCAAATTGTGAAATTAGAACCAAACTGAATTATCAGGATGATATTTTCTGGAAATTGCCTTTTAACGTGGCTAATCTACGTACAGGTCGATTTTATTTATTTCAGGGACAGTGTCCATTTCTCTGTGCAGTGCAGTGGCTAGGAGCGTGGGCCCTGCAGAAGCCTGGCTTTGCAATCCATGTCCACCATTTCCTGATCTTGGGCAAAGCTACTGGTCCTTCCTAAACCTCAGTTTCTTCCTCTGCAAGTGGGGATTATGTTAACAGTTCCTCTGCAGGGTTGATACGCAATATTAATGGATAGAATTCCCATAAAATGCTAAGCAGAATATCTGCCATGTTTCAATAAATGTTAGCTAATATTGTTGGTGGTGTTGTTGCAGTTGTTATTTGCAGTGTCTATAGCTGCGCCTGGCGCATAGTAGATGCTGAATTATTTAATGAGTGCTGAAAAGTGACCACTCACACTCAGACTTAGACCCAAATCTACCACTGAGGGAGGGATTGGGAACACATGCAGGTGCAAACATTTCCTGGACTCTGTGGAGTTAGTGGAAAATAAGGAAGGCTCCCCCCTGCCAAGCGCCAGGTGCCGGAATCGCTTAAGTCCAAACAGGCATCTCCTTTTCACCTTTATTTAAACCAATTCCTCAACCTCCACTCTATTGACATTTTGAATGATTCTCTGCTGTGGGGGGCTGTCCTCTGCATTCCATGGAGGCTAGCAGCACACCTAGCCTCTACCCACTAGATGCCAGTAGCACCTTCTCCCAGTTGTGACAACCAGAAATGTCTCCAGACATTGTCAAAAGTCTGGGGAGGAAATATCACTTCAAGCTGAAAACAACTGATTTCGACCCGTTTCATTTCTGCAGAAGTCCACGGTGGCCAGGATTTGGTGGCCTGGCTCTGAGCACATCTTTCTTCCTTTCCTCCAGCTATCCTTTCATTGGACACCTGTACCTTCTGCATGTGGGGTACTAGACTGTGCTCTGCAATGTAGTGTGAGAGCGGAAAGCAGAAAGAGAAAGTGGGGGAAGGGCAGCTGGTGGAAATAGCAAAGCTGAAGGCCTTTTCTGCATAGTGGGGGCATGCAGCTAGTCTGCACAGCCTAGGGCATGCAGGTTGAAAGCCTAGGGCAGTCAGAGGCTTGCTGGCTGAGCAGAATTTACAGGGCTTCTAGGGCCTTTCCAAGAATATCCTATCCATATATTTCATGGCCCTGTAGACAATAGGCTCCCTCTGCAGTCAGGTCCATGAGTACCCACAAGGCCAACCTTTGGGGGAAAATTTTAGGAGCCTGAGGTGGCATCTCCCAAGTCTCTCTCTCTCTCTCTCTCTCTCTCTCTCCCTCTCTCTCTCTCTCTCTCCCTCTCTCTCTCTCTCTCTCCCTCTCTCTCTCTCTCTCTCTCCCTCTCTCTCTCTCTCTCTCTCTCACACACACACACACACACACACACTCGCCACCACAGTTAGGGTTCTTCTTGAAGCACATATAGGCATTTGTTAACGCCTTCTCTCTTGAAGGCATCATTTTGTTAATGCATACATGCCTGAAACTGAACATCAATTCCTTTTGATTAGAGCCTCTCATATTTGATGCAAACACAAGTAGCCTTGCAGACAGTAACCACTGAGCACTGACAGTCATTCACTTTTTCCAAGAAAAGGCCCTGGAATGGCAAGAGTAGGGGGATGCTGAGGACAGAGGACCAGGTACATGGAAGAGATGCAAGGGCAAGAGAAGGGTGGTGGTGGAGGGGAGGGCTCTGGAAGTCTTACTGCACCAATCAGTGCAGTGAGGCCATTGGTTCCCCAAGCCTAAATTGGAAGGCTGAGCCACTGTTTTTACTAGACTCCTTCAGAACCCAGCTTTACCCACAAAGTAAGGAATAAACCAATTCCAATGAGGCAAAAACTCATGAACCTTGCATGTAATCATCCACAGGTGAGTCTGTTATACTAATAGGAACGTGTGTGTGTATGTTTATGTGTGTGCACACGTTGGAGAGACTGAAACAAGGGGAAGGTGGGAAAAAAAGTTGGTGAGTCTAGGAGGAGAATGAGATTTCACTCAAGTTAAACAGCCTGGTTTAGTGATCATACTGTCACTATGAATCCAACCACTGATGCTAGAAAGCTCCTTTGAAACCACCAAGGAAATTCCAGGGCCCTGAACCTGACACCTCCCAGCCTGGCTTCCAGGGTTTTTTCTGTGAGTGGCTCAAGGGAGGAAGTGCCTCCCTTGGTATGTTGGGGAGACATTTGACTTGGTTTCCATTTCAGGCAGTAGTGGGTAAGGAAGGTGTGGCATTCAAGAGTCTGTCCTGCACTACCCAGTCCAGGGGGCACTGGTAAGAGTGGGCATGAGTCTGGGGCAAGCCAGGGCTCCCTCAGGGGAGCCATGCAGGGAGGAGGCCCCACTCCTAATCCAGTTGGCTTTCAGGCTGTTGGATCCCAGGACACAGAGTCAGTCCAGGGGCCACCCCCATTGGTTCACTGTTCACAGGAAAGTGCCAGAAAGAAGTAGATGTCTTATCTTTGATTCCATAATGATGTGAATTTCTAAAGTAGCTCTGTTATGGGCTAAATTGAATTCTCTCAAAATTCACATATTGAAGTCCTCAGTACCTCACAATATAACCATATTTAGAGATAGGGTCTTTAAAGAGGTAATTAAGGTAAAATGAGGTCATATGGGTGGGCCTTAATCCAACATGATGGTGTCTTTATAAGAAGAGGAGTTTAAGACCTAGACACACCTGAAAAATGCCATGTGAAGACATGGGAGAAGACAGCCATCTGCAAGTCAAGAAGAGAGGCCTCAAAAGAAACAAAATCTGTCTATGCCATGATCTTGGACTTCCAGCCTCCAGAACTGTGAGACAATAAATACCTGCTGCTGAAGCCCCTAGTCTGTGGTATTTTGTCATGGCACCCACGCAGACTGATACAAGTTCTGACCTAGGTGAGAGCTCTCTGGACCTCTGTAGGCTGCTGTAAGAATATGGAAGATTGTAGAGGAAAGAGTTTTGGGCTGGTAGTCAAGAATCTGACATCCATCCTGGATTGTGCCGCTAACTAGTTCTGTAACTTTGGACAAATCATATAATCTTCCTGGACCTCTGATTCCCCTTCTCCAAAGTTAAGGGGTGTAACATGCATTTGGTGTTTGTTTCTGTTTTTGTTTTCTTCTGAGCAGTATCCATTCCCCTTCCTTTTGGTGACAGAATCTAGATTTTGTTTTGTCAAATGCAAATTAAGGTCAGTTCTGTAAAAGAACAGGCACCCACTGAGGCAGGCATTTGTACACCATGGGAGTTCTCCATGGGCAGGTTCCTGCATTCCTCTTCAACATCCAATGGAGATTAGAAACTTACTACCTGTCCTCCTAACAGCTCAGACATGGGCACAGGACCTGGGCCCAACTAACTGGACATTTCCTCTAGAAATATGAATCTAGAGGACAGTAATGCAGAGATGCATGCCAGTTAGAGATGATTTCCTATGGCCGTGAAGTTTAGAGCTTCCACATAATGGCAAATGACCTGTGACAGTGTGGAAGGGATTGTCCAGGATGGGAACCCCAGAGATGGCCTCTAGCTGGACTGTACATGGATAAGGTCTTGGCTATCTCTTCCCTCCCTGCCTGGTAGCCAGGCCATTTTCTCCAGCTTTACCATTGATTCTGTGAATTATCAGATGACTTTCCCTTCAATACCTTTTCTGCTTAAGTAGCCAGAATTCATCTCTGTTGCCTGCAATTGAGAATTCTGAGTGATGCAATAATTCATAACATAGATGAGCTGTTTAGAACCTGCACAGGATTGTGAACAGAGCATGGAGAAGTATGATGGTTCCATCCCTAGAACAAAGCATCAGTTCTGACCAGGTGATCAGTATTACTTACACGGAATCCCCTGGACTTTGGTATCTTTGGCTCTTTTTTTTTTTTTTTTTGAGATGGAGTCTCACTCTTGTCGCCCAGGCTGAAGTGCAATGATGTGATCTCGGCTCACTACAGCCTCCACCTCCCAGGTTCAAGCGATTCTCCTACCTCAGCCTCCCAAGTAGCTGGGATTACAGGCATCTGCCACCACACCCGGCTAATTTTTATATTTTTGTAGAGACGGGGTTTCACCATGTTGGCCAGGCTGGTCTCGAACTCCTGACCTCAGGTGATCCACCCGCCTCGGCTTCCCAAAGTGCCAGTATTACAGGTGTGAGCCACTGCACCCGGCCTTCCTTGGCTCTTTTAGGCTGTTGCCCATGCATTCCTTTTGGACACACTGGGGCATTTAGACTTGGTTTTACGGTTTGAATATTTGTCTCCTCTGAAACTCATGTTGTAACTTAATCCCCAATGTATCAGTATTGAGAGGTGAGGTCTTTAACAGGTGATTGGGTCCATGGATTAATCTATTCATGGGTTAATGAACTAATGGATCATCATGGGAGTAGATCTGTTATAAAAAGCCAAGTTGGCCTGGCCTGGTGGCTCACGCCTGTAATCCCAGCACTTTGGGAGGCCGAGGTGGGTGGATCACCTGAGGTCAGGAGTTCGAGACCAGCCTGACCAACATAGTGAAACCCTGTCTCTACTAAAAATACAAAATTAACTGGGTGTGGTGGCACATGCCTACAATCCCAGCTACTTGGGAGGCTGAAGCAGGAGAGAACCCGGGAGGCAGAGGTTGCAGTGAGCCAAGGTCGCACCATTGCACTCCAGCCAGAACTGTAAGAGACACATTCATTTTCTTTATAAATTATTCAGTCCTACATATTTAGTTATAGCAGCAGAAAGCAGACTAAGACACTGGGTGGATGGTTTCAGAGTTCATCACCCAGTGGTGGTAACATGGGTCACAGTTGGATTATGAACTGGCCTCACCCTGGAGCAGTACTGGGCTTCCTGGGGGCAGGAGAAATGGTGCTTCCTTCGACTCTACACACCTGCAGGAGGAGCCATGCCCAGGCCATGCCCCTTTGAGATGGTTGTCCACCCCGTGCACACATTTCTAGATCAGCTCAGTCTGTGCTACTTTGCTCTTACTCACCAGGGAAGAGATGCTCCCTGAACTTCTTCATAAGACTCTCTGTGGCAGTTAAGAATGTCCTAAGAGTGCTCGATAATTCTAATCACAACCCTTTTATTGTAAGTGTTGGAGCCTACGTTAAGCTAAAAGGTATCTACGGGCTCACAGAACCATTTAAGTTCAGGAGTGGAGCTGTCCTCAAGAGCTCCAGGGACTTAAATGATGCGCTGAGGTGTCTGGCCCTCCTCATCCACTGGCTTTGCTTCTTTCCATGTGTTGGTTTGATTCTCTCATCCTGTGGACAAGGTGGGACCGTAGGGGGGTGGTGGACAAAGGGTAGGAGGACAAGGTCAGCATGGCAACAACCAGCTTCAGACTTAGGTCATCCCAGCAAAACGGCCCCAACAAAAGAACAGAAGTATTTTTCTCTCTCTCTCCCAAAGTTCTCTAGTGATAGCAAGTGGCCTGTGGCAGCAGCCCCAGAGTAGTGGCAGGCGATGTCCAGGTGGCAACCCCAGAGGTGACCATTCTAACCACAGATTGGCTCTGCCTTGTTCCAGGCCATCCTGTGGCTGTGGTCGGGGGTGGCACTCTGGGGGAAGTTCAATTGGAGGCTCCACTAGAACACAGGAAATAGGGGGTTGGGGTGGCTGGAAGGAACAAAATGGATGCTGTGCAGACAAAACTAAGACATCCATTCTGGGTACCAACCACTGCTTCATGTTATAGTACGGTGGTTTGAAAGTATAAATTGTGGTCCCTCAGGTTCCCTTGGGGGTCCAAGAGGTCAAAGCTATTTTTATACTACAACAAAGACGTTATCTGTCTTTTTCACTGGGTTGACATTTGCCCTGATGGCGCAAAAGGAGTTATGGGCAAAACTGCTGGTGCCTTAGACAAATCCAGGCAGTGGGGAAAGAACTGTACTAGTGATCACTGTGTTCTTGGCCCCCACACACCCAGAGTGAAAAAGAAATCCAACTGCACCCAAGAATCTTATTTACAAAGAGGTTAACATGATAATTTCATTAAAGCTCAACTTTGAAGACATGGCTTTTTAATATTCTATGTGACAAAATGGTAAGTTTTCATCTGCTGCAAACCAAAGTACACCAAAAAAATAAGTAAATAAAGTTGCCTCTTGAAAAAAACACACACATAATTGAGTAGGAAGCTGAACTGGCTGCTTTTTTCATGGAAAACCATTTTACTTGAAAGAAGGACTGACAGAAAAACTGGTTATTCAGACTTGGGTATTGGGCAGATATTTTCTTGAAAATGAAGTGAGCCTGTTACTTTAAGAAAAACAACTGAAGTGTTTGTTGTCAATGATAAAATCTGAGGTTTCACTCAAAAATTGGAATGCTGGAATACTTACATTCATCATTGTGAACTTGACAGGTCCTCAATACTTGAAGACTTTTGTGATGAGATTGGTGGAGACATTAACAAATATGATTTAAAAATACATTATATAATGAAATGTGCCAACATATGGGTGCTCTTTATTAACTCAGTGAACCAGTATTTCTAGATGACCAAGGTATGATGTTACAAAATTCTGCTCAGGTAAAAGATCCATTCAAACATCAAGACAGATCAGCAGATTTTCATGTAACAGAGTGCAAACAAAAAATTTTTAAGATTCCAGATTCCACATCATAACTTTTAAGAAATTCACGTTTTGATGTAATACCAAGAAAAATATCCACAATTATATTAAAAGGCTATTAAAATACTCCTCCTGGCTAGGTGCAGTGGCTTTTACCTGTAATCCCAGCACTTTGGGAGGCCAAGGTGCAAGGAACACTTGAGACCAGGAGTTCAAGACTCTGTTGCCCAGGCTGGAGTGTGATGCCAGCAGAGCTCACTGCAGTCCCGAACTCCTGGGCTCAAGTGATTCGTCTGCTTCAGTCTCCCAACTAGCTAGGACTACAGGCATGTACTGCCATGCCCAGCTAATTAAAAAAAAAATTGTTTTCATAGATGAGGTCTTGCTATGTTGCCCAGGCTGGCCCTCCACTTTTTAAGCCAATTATCTGTATGAGGCTGATTTTCTTCATATAGTTCAAGGAAAACAACACATCGCAAAAAAACTGAATGCCCATTAACATCCCTCAGGTGATCTTAGAACTCAGCTATCTTCTATTAACAGATATTAGAGGTTTGCAAAAATATAAAGCAATGCTACTCTTCTCACTAATTTTTTTTGTTTTGGAAATTACAGTTATTTTATACAAATATGCTATTTAAGTGAAAAAGGAATGCTTATTATGTTGTTTAAAATAAATCTATATTTTTAAATTTTGTGTTTTAATTTCAAATACAGTCAACTTTATTTTTATTTTTATTTGTTTTGAGATGGAGTCCTACTCTGTCCCGGGCTGGAGTGCAATGGTGCAATCTCAGCTCGCTGCAACCTCCGCCTCCTGAGTTCAAGCGATTCTCCTGCCTCAGCCTCCTGAGTAGCTGGGATTGCAGGCGTGTGCCACCAAGCCTGGCTAATTTTTGTATTTTTAGTAAAGATGGGACTTCACCATGTTGGCCAGGCTGGTCTCGAACTCCTGACCTCAGGTGATCCACCCACCTTGGCCTCCCAAAGTGCTGGGATCACAGACATGAGCCACAGCACCCAGCCCAAATACAGTCAATTTCAATAGAGATAGCTCACATAAACAAAAACCCTTTGGTGGCCTGGTGCCCTCAATACTTTTTAAGAGTGTAAAGGGTCTTCAAAACCAAAGCATGTGATGGGCTATTGTAGTGTATTAATAACAACAGCAGCCAGCACTACCAGACACCTGTTAACCCTCTTAATCCTCATCAAAGCCCCATGAAGTAGGAATTATTGTAATCCTCATTGCCCAGATGAAGACCCTGAGGCACAGAGAGGTTAAATGACTCCCAAATGTCATGCTGATAGCATGTGGAGACCCTGGAAATCCAGCCCAGGAGTCTGACTCTGGAGTTCACATTTCTAACTTGTTCAAAATGTTGCCTCTTCTCTATGAGCCAGTTATGAGGCTGTTAATTTGTTTTCCACAGGGTAACCATCTGACTACCCATTGCATTTCGCATAATCAAGAGGCCTCAGACTCCATGGTCCTCTCTCTACCATCCCCAATATCCAAGCCTGGTAGCTGCACCACTGATTTAAAAAAGAAGACACCAAACCACTTTCAAAGACGCATTTAACACAAAATCTGGCTATTCCTATATAACATCTTCAAACATGACTTTCCTGAAGTTCTCTTATACTGCTTTCCTCTGGAACAAAAAAGGCAGGAAAATCCTTTTACCAATATTGAACTACTATCAAAATCTAGCACACTTGCTCCTGAAAACTTGCAGGATTAACAATTCACTTCATTTTTTTTTTCCTGCTACACTCTTGATTTTGTTTTTGAGACAGGATCTTGCTCTGTCACCCAGGCTGGAGTGCAGTGGTGCAATCACAGCTCACTGCAGCCTCAACCTCCTGGGCTCAAGTGATCCTCCCACCTCAGCCTCCTGAGTAGCTGGGACTACATGTGCATGCCACCATGCCCAGCTAACTTTTTTATTGTTTGTAGAGATGGGGGTCTTGCTATATTGTCCAGGCTGGTCTTGAATTCCTGGGCTCAAAGGATCCTCCTGTCTTGCCCTCCCAAAATGTGGGCTTACAGGCGTGAGCCACCCCTCCTGGCAGCTATACTCTTAAAATAGAAAAATTGCTGGTAGGTGTTTGTGTTCTCTACCTGTGCCATTATGCCCAATGCCCCTAGATAAATGTCATCTCATAGGCCACAGTGCCAGGGAAATCCAGCTGTAGGAAAGTCATCCATTAACGTTCCTCTGGTGATCCTAGCTCAGTCCAATGTACACGTGGAGCTCTCTGTGTTGCCTGATCTATCTGTGGCTGTGTAGTTTCTCTTCATAAACTTGGCCTAATACACCAAGCATAATATGACACATGGCTGAATAACCAAAATCTCATTTCACTCAAGTATCTTTTAATTAAAATGTTAATTTGGGCATGCATAAGTTAACTCCACTTCAGCCCAGAAAGAAGGGTAAAAGGATTTTGAAATTCTTTCACCAACTTAAGGCATTTTGGGGATACGGTTTGTATGAAAGATGCTTCAGAAAATGAAGTTGTCATGCATTGTATGTGTAAATAAACCTTTCAGCTCACTGGCGGGATAGAAGCTCAGTAGGGCTGGAAAGGCATTCTGGGTATTGGCATGCAAATGAGCGTGTCAACAGCGGTTAGAGTGTACCTTGCGGTGGTAAACAAGCTGATTGTCACGGGAAATGTAGTTGGCTCTGCTCTGTTTGAAACTGTTTTGCAAATCCCTTGTTTGGTTAGATTTCTGAAAGTTGAGTTTGTGAACTCAATAATACAGCTTAATACCAAACTCCCAGTCACATGGTTTTTGGATGCCTGACAGGGATGTGCGCACCATAAAAAGCCATCCAAGCAGGCATGCCCAATTTGGTCTGGAACGCATGGGGCCTGAAGCACAAACAGAAGGATGAAGAAAGATGTTGGCCACAATTAGAACTCAGCAGAGGCGAGGGTTCCAATCCTGGATGTGCCCATGCCCTGTGGCTGCTTCCTGCCTTCCCGAATGCTCTCCCTCTGCCCGGATGCTCCGTTCCTCCACCCCCAGCCTGGCCACTTCCTCCTCAGCCTCCTCTGGGAAGCCCTCCCCAACCTGTCCAGGTGGAGTTAAGGCCCTCCACCCCATCTGCTGTGGACAGCACTTCCTCCTTGACTCATGAGTACGTGGGCACGTTTCCACGCTGGGAGCTTCGCTGGTCTCTGACTACGGTGAATGGCACTCTATGTGTCCATCTGTCCCTTCTAGCTAAGTGGTGCTCCTCAAGGCAGGAGACAGAGTCTTCCTCATATTTATGTCCCCAGGGTCTGGCACACAGTGGGCACTCACCAAGCACCGGCTGTGCCTAGGTTCATGTTCTCCTTCTCACCTGGAGCAAGATGAATTCAATAAGAGCACAAAATCTTTGCATTGTTTTTCTTAGTGCATGCTCTCTCTTCCCTCCGCCTCCGGCTTACAGACCGTGCCACCGCAACTCTCACACCCTCCAGCTCACCATAGGGATCTGGCTCCTCTCCCAGCTCCTTAAGGGTCATCTCTCCACAGCTCCACTGCGCCCCCTTTACAAAGACACTTCCCCTTTGTCTTCGAACTAACCCTGATGCCTTTTGCAAACCCTTCCTTTAAAAACCCACTTCTCTGAAGAGCCCATTGTCTGAGAAGCCAGCCCCAAAGTTTCCTTTTACAGAAAAGGAGACCAGCTTTCCCGCAGCCACATGTCTGTCCCCTTCCAAGAAGGGGCAGTTTGAGCTGAATGAACAGAATGCAAAGGCTGCTGCCTGACAGGTAACCTACCTGTCCCCCCGCCCAGAGGAAGCCGGGACAGGCACAGAGGTAGAAGATGGCTTCCACCTCTGCACCAGGAGGGAGATGTGACCTGAACTGATGAGGGAGCAGGATAGGGAGTAAGATTGGCGACATGCTTCCTGGCCCTGCATGTGGTACTTTTGGGGGTAGAAGTTTGGTTGTGGAGCTACAAATGTTGTACGTAGTCTCATTAAAAAATAATCAAGGTTTGTTGTGTCTGCCTTCTATTCTCTATATCTCCTGTTGTGGAGACAAATCATGTGCCTCCATGTGGGGTCAAATCATGGCAGGCATCCTGGCATAACCTATTGTTATGGGCTGAATTCTGTCTCCTGCCCAAATTCATATGTTGAAGCCCTGACTCCCAGTACCTAAGAATGTGACTGTATTTGAAGATAGGACCTTTTAAAGAGGTGATTAAGTTGAAATGAGGCCATTAGGGTAGGCCCTAATCCAAGCTGACTGATATTACTATGAGAAAATGAGGTTAGGACAGAAAGAGACACAGAGAGGAGACGCCCTGTGGGGACAGAGCGGGAAGGTGGCCCTCTACAAGGCAAGGAGAGAGGCTGCAGAAGAAACCAAAGCTACCAGCCGCTCGATCTTGGACATCTAGCCTCCAGAACTGTGAGAAAACACATTTCTGTTGTTTACTATCCAGCCTGTGGTATTTCTACTGTGGCAGCCCAAGCAAACACATATGCCCATTACATGTTCAGATCTGCTCTTCGTGCAGAAAGACCACCTGTGCGCAGGGTCAGCTCCTCTGTCAGATGTGGGAACTGTGATGGCTGCTTCAGCATTGAAGGACAGCACACAGTTGCCTCTCTGGGTCTGTGAGCAGGTCTGGCTTCTCTAGGTAGGCCCAGGCTCAGCCAAGCAGAGGTAAGGTGAACAGTCCCAGATCCTTCAGGCAGCATCTCCAGCAGTGACTGAGTTCCCTCCGTGGCTCCACCTTTTGCTGGACAGACCGCTGTGGTTTCAGCCTCTGCCCCAGGCTCTGAAACTGACTCAGCCCAAGAGGACAAGCTTCGATTCCCTGTGATTTCATCTCCAACCTGACCAATCAGCACTCCCCACTCACTAGCCTGTACCTACCAAATTATCCTTAAATACTCTGATCCCTGATTCTTGGGGAGACTGATTTGAGTAATAATAAAACTCTAGTCTACCATTAAAAAAAAAAAAGCCACTGACCCCTGATCCTTTCTGGAACATCCCAGCTAACTTAGACCTCCCATCCCTGCTGATGCAAGCACTGGTCATTCAATATAAATTCGTTGAGCACCAACTTGTCCATGTATCAGATGATGGTGAGCAGAACTATGGATTTATGAGGCTGACACTCCTGAGAATATGAAGGAGAAAGACTGAGCAAATCACCACACGCTGGAGGAGAAGCCACAGTGAGATGAGGAGAGCAGAAGAGGGAAACCTAACAGGGCATCTGGGGGACTTGAGATCTTCAGGTGGGGAAGAGTTGAGGAGGCACAGACAAGGTAGGGAAGGAAGTGATGGGAAGTCCAGCCCATGCAAAGGACCTGCGGTGAGAAAGCACAGGATGCTCTAGGCACTGAAAGAAGGCCCAGGAACCGGAGTGCGAGGAGCGGGGGCAGTTCCTGGAAACGCAGGGCTGGAGAGGGGGTGCTGAGCCTGGCTGATGAGAGTGAGCATAGTGGTTTTTGTTTTAAGGGTGATGGAACTCACTGCAGAGTTCTCAGCAGGGGAAGGGTGATGGAACTCACTGAAGAGTTCTAAGCAGGGGGTTGGCACCATCAGGTTGTGTTTGATGGACTCACTGGCTGCAGTGTGGAAGAGCCGTGTGAGGGAACGAGAGTGGGCAGGGAGCCAGCTCCATGGCGAGCTCCTTCAGAGGCAGCACACAATCCCCTGCACTGGCCTCAGAGGTCCTGCAGGTACACACTTGGCTCAAGAACCAACTCCTGACTGCAGTGATCTGAGCGAAGGTCTCCTTCACCCTGCCAAGAAACTTCCCTCTCGTTTCCCTGCCGCAGAGCCAGGATCCTTCATACAAAGTCCACTCTTTTTTTTTTTTTTTTTTTGAGACGGAGTCTCGCTCTGTCGCCCAGGCTAGAGTGCAGTGGCGCAATCTCGGCTCACTGCAAGCTCCGCCTCCCGGGTTCACGCCATTCTCCTGCCTCAGCCTCTCCGAGTAGCTGGGACTACAGGCGCCCGCCACCGCGCCCGGCTAATTTTTTGTATTTTTAGTAGAGACGGGGTTTCACCGTGGTCTCGATCTCCTGACCTCGTGATCCGCCCGCCTCGGCCTCCCAAAGTGCTGGGATTACAAGCGTGAGCCACCGCGCCCGGCCAAAGTCCACTCTTTCCATGAAAGCCCTGACCCCCATAAAATGCAAACATCTCTCTACATGACAACACCTTAGTCTGAGCAGCCTTCATTGAAGAGTTACTGGAAAAACGCTGACTGGACAAGCGGCGACCAGCAGGAAGGCAGTTTCCTGAATCTCCCTGGTGAAAGTTCTCCTGGGGGAATCCAGATGGGCTTGGCTGCAGGAGGCTGAGTGCCTCAAGTTTCAGTCAAGAGAACTCAGGAGAGCTGGGAGCACACATGGTGGACATGGAAGGAGGGAAGGGTTGAAGGAGAGCCTTGATCCTGCAAGTTCTTTATTGTTATGATCTCTGTTTTCCACATGAGCTTTAGTGCAGAGAGGTGAAAACAACTTACCTCGGGGCATACAGACCAGAGTAGCTGTCAGGACACAAATATTCTGAGCTTGGTAGTGCATTCCACCTCAGCAACAGGCCTTGAGAGCCAGCTCTGGAGAAGCCAAGCAATGGCCCCTGGGTCTGTGCTGATGAGCTGTAAGGACTCACCCCAAATACCACCCCATCAACAAGTGACTGGCACATAGCAGAAATGTGATGAGTATTTATTGAATGAATGAATGAGTCATCATATGGGCAAGTGCCTTGTAAACAGTTAAGGCCCTGGACCTTTGGAGATTTTTAATAGCTTCAGTCTCCTTAAGCAAAAACGTCCTCAAAAGTCCCTATTTTAAAAGGTAAATGAGGCCAGGCATGGTGGCTCACACCTGTAATCCCAATGCCAGTGCATTGGGAGGTTAAGGTGGGAGGATCACTGGAGTCCAGGAGTTTGAGACCAGCCTGGGCAACATAGTGAGACCCCACCTCTACAAAAAATGTTTTTTAAAAAAATTAGCTAGGCATGGTGGTGTGTGCTTGTAGTCCTAGCTACTTAGGAGGCTGAGGTGGGAGGATCACTTGAGCCCAAGGAGGTCGGGGCTACAGTGAGCTATGATTGTGCCATTGCACAACATTGTGCCTGGACAACAGAGCAAGACCCTGCCTCCTAAATAAATAAATAAATAAATAGGCAAACAGTACTGCCAGGGGCAGTGCCTCAACCCTAAAACCCTCTTAATTCACATTCACCCACCCAACATGGTTTATTGAGCTCCTTCCATGCACTAGGCCAGTAGTTCTAGGCATACTGCAGTGAACAGAATAGACAAGGTCACTGCTTTCATACCAGTGGGGGCAAAAGACCTCAAAAGCAAGTAAGCACATAAATGAACAAGCTAATGATAGGCAACCATGGCATGTGACAGGAAGAAAGGAAATGGGTATTTTATATACAGTACAGTAGTCACCCCTTACCCTCAAGGGATGCATTCCAAGATCTCAAGGATGTCTAAAACTGCAGATAGTACTGGACCCCATATATAGTATGCATTTTTCCTATACATACCTACCTATGACAAAGGTTTAGTTGACAAATTAGGCACAGCAGGAGATTAACAACAATAATGGATAATAAAATAGAACAATGATAATATGCTATCATAAAGGTTAGGTGAATATGGTCTCTCTTTCTGTCTCTCAAAATGGTTTATTGTATGCTACTTACCCTTCTTATGATCTGCCGTTCTGATCACCAAGAGGGCTACTACATGACTCTTGAATAAATACTGTCCATTGGCTAATTAACAGACAGAAGAGAATAATCTGATTGGTGCTTTTTTTTTTTTTAGTCGGAGTCTTATTGTGTCACTCAGGCTGGAGTGCAATGGCACGATCTCAGGTCACTGCAACCTCCATCTCCTGGGTTCAAGCAATTCTCCTGCCTCAGCCTCCCAAGTAGCTGGGACTACATGCATGCGCCACCACACCCGGCTAATTTTTGTGTTTTTAGCAGAGACAGGGTTTCTCCGTGTTGGCCAGGCTGGTCTTGAATTCCTGACCTCGGGTGATCTGCCCATCTCGGCCTCTCAAAGTGTTGGGATTACAGGCACAAGCCACCGCACCCTGCCTGATTGGTGCTTTTAAACAATTGCGCAGGCTGCTCTAAGGAGGACAGGGTGCAGAGCAAGCAGACCAGGAGCAGTTAGCCAGGTAGGGCATGACGAGGGTGGTCCAGGGCAGAGCTCATGGAGACCTGCACTAGCCAGGTAGGGTGTGACAGTGGTGATCCAGAGCTCGTGGTGGCCTGCACTAGGGTGGTAGCTGTGGGTAGTGATTCGGATATACTTTGAGGCTGACGTCACTACTTACTGATGGATCGGATGTCAGGACGGGAGCAGAGTCCTGGGGATCTAGTACGTGTTTGGCTTGAGGGCCAGGTTAATGGTCTTGTCATCTACTCAGATGGAAAAGGCTGGTGGGGAGAGGTCAGGATGGAGAAAAATAGAGTATCATTCCAGGGTTCCATTTGGCCATGTTGAAGATGCTCTTAAGACACCCAGGTGAGATGTTGAACAGGCAACTGATATAGGCATTCATAGCTTTGTTGGAAGAAATGAAAGAAAATAAGAACAAAAAGGCAGAGAAGAGTTCTTCATGAGAAGAAGCAGGTAAGAGAAGGAGCCTGGTGGTTCACAAGGACAGACTTCTCTTGCCACGATTTCCAGTTCAGTTATGCTCCTAAAAGTATTTCTGAGAAATTGTTATGTGCCGGGCAGGACCTTAGCAGAAACAGGAGAGGCAGCCTGGTCTCAAGCAGCTATGCTCCAGGGAGAAGCTATAGCTGCAGAACATGGAAATGGCAGATCGTTTTGCTGTAGATGAACCTTAGAGGGAAGGGGAGACAGGGTGCTGTACAGGGCAACCTGGCAAGGCTGAGAGGATACTTGAGCTTAACCAAAATGATGGGAAGGACAGGGCCATGGGGAAGAACAAGCACAAAGAGCCCTGGAACTACCAGAGCAGAAAGGAAGGCAGTGCCCAAGAGGGAGCATGAGCCAGGGCGATTGCAGACCTAGGCAGGGCCTCGAAGGCTGGAGGGGCTGGAGGTCATGCCTGCAGGATGAGTAGCCATTGGAGGGTTTCAGCAGGGGACAGAAGCTCTTGGGATCATGCTTTAGACAGATGGCTCTAGCCATAGGGTGGACCATGGGTGGTAGCAGGGAGCGTGGGTGGGACAGAGCCGAAAGGTTGTCTCCGTGATCCAGAGTGAGATGCTGGGATTTGCTCAGCCTGGTGTGCAGGTGACAAGGGGCAACAGACTCAGATATATTTTGGAGATCAACGGATCATCCTTGGGAATGTGAGAAAGCAAGTTGAGAGTCAACAGAAGAGCCAGTCTGGAAATCCTGGCCTGAATGGGATAGAGGAGAGGAGAGGGCCGTGGGAGCCGGAGCACTTCAATGTTTAGAGTCTGCAGAGAACGTGGGGGAGGAAACGCTCATGGGTCACAGTCTAGGTGGAGCAGAGTATCTCAACCCTGGCACTGTCCACATTTGTGGCCAATTCTCTATGGTAGGAGATGTCCTGTGTAGGACGCTTAGCAGCATCCTTGGCCTTCACTCACTGAGAGAGGAAAATTACTTTCCGTGAAGAAACACTTAGCTAGAGAAAATAAGCAGGCAATGAGAGGCAAACCTACCTAAGGCTTCAGAGAGTGGACTCAGAGAGTCCAACCCCCAGGGCACAACACAGTCTCTTCTACCTGCTTGCTGGGTGACCTTCACCAGCCGTGTAACTTCTATTTGCCTTGAGTTACTTTATCTGTAAAGCAGGGAACGTAGTGTCACTGCATTCCAGATGTTACAGGGATCATTAAAGAGTTAATATAAGGAAACTCTTAGAATAATGCCCAGTACATTGCTAACAGTTAACAAAACTTATTTTGCAAAGTGTTATGACAGGGGATGAGTAGGGAGTGTGCACCCCCCCCCCCACCCTCCCGCCCCCGGCACACACACACGTGCACAGGCGGAGTCCGTAGCCCCGGCCTAGCTCACAGGCTCTCTCAGCTGCAGGAAGTCCCAGTTGAGCGCTGGAGAAGGATTAGGAGTCCAGCCGGGGAAGAGTTTTGGGTGGACAGGATGAAGGTGTTCTAGGAAGACAAAAAAAGTATTTGAAATGTCCAGGGGAGAGGTTGGCACTTTCAGGAAGTCACAATTAGTTCAGCATGAGGGAGGGCTGAAGAATTCCCTGGTGGCCCAGGGTGCAGCAGGCAGGATGAGGGAAGCTTGAAGAACCAAGGCCAGAAAGGTAAGAATGAACATCACAGGAGGAGTCGGGCATCCTCTGGGTTCCATGAGAAGCCACAGAGGGTGTCAGGCTGGCAAATGACATGATCAGACAGCCATGGAAATATCACTGTATCTTGCGGGGCAGAGCCGTTCTTACCTCCCCTTTCTGAGCCTCCATGAGGACATCTGCTCCCGGTGGGAGCCTTGTGGGATCTCCCTCCCTTCTTTCACTGGCTGTCCTGTACTTACCGTTTTTCCTGGTCCTGGACTCTTCTACTCCTTTCTTCACACTGTCTTAAGTCCCTGGCTTTCAACACTACCACGTGCTAAGGACTCCCAAAGTGAGAGTCATTCATTAATTCATTCATTCAGCACATCTCTGATGGCCAATGAGGTGCCAGGCATTGCTGTTGGTGCTGGAGCTAGAACAGGGAGTAAGACAGGCCAAAGCCCTGCCCTCCTAGAACTCTTCTTCTGGTACAGGGAGACAGGCAATAAACAACACACCTAAAAATGCAAAAGTCGGCTGGGCCAGTGGCTCAAGCCTGTAATCCCAGCACTTTGGAAAGCTGAGATAAGAGATCTCTTGAACCCAAGAGTTCAAGACCAGCCTGGGCAACAGACCCCATCTTTACAGAAAATTAAAAAAATATATTAGCTGGGCCTGGTGGTGCCCACCTGTGGTCCCAGCTACTGGGGAGCCTGAGGCGAAAGGATCACTTGAGCCTGGGACGTCAAGGCTGCAGTGAGATGTGACTGCACCACTGCACTCCAGCCTGAGTGACAGAGCAAGAGCCTGTCTAAAAAAATGTAGCAGTTACTTATCATTTATTTATTATAGATGGTGGTGAATGCTGTGGGAGTGTGGGGAATTATAGACTCCTAAGGGAGAAAAAGTGTTGCGGAGCAGTTGCTGCAGCATTAAACAAGGCTGTCACGGGAAGCCTCTTGGAGAAGGTGGGGTCTGAGGAAAGCCTCTATGGCTAGAGTGGAGAGGGGCTGGCTCAGGCTCCTGTGGGCCTCCCCTTTCCCTGAGCCCTGGGAACCCACACCAGGCGGATTCCTGCCACCATCTCTTCACCTGTCTCTTCAGCCAGAAAGTGGGAGTCAGCCTTCCCAGCCCCCTCACTCCCCATCCTCAAGGCCACCAATTTCACCTCCTAAAAAGGCACTGGAACTATTCTTCACCCCCTCTCTTCACAGCCACTGCCCTCTCTCCTGGCTCATCCAGCCTCTTCACCTGTCTCCCCACTCCCATGCCCTCAAGCCAGTGTGATCTGGAATGTACGTACCATTCAGATTCTGCCTTGCTTAAAATTCTTACCAGGCTGAGCATGGTGACTCACGCCTGTAATCCCAGCACTTTGGGAGGCCAAGGTGGATGGATCACTTGAGGTCAGGAGTTTAAGACCAGGCTAGCCAACATGGTGAAACCCCATCTCTACTAAAAATACAAAAATTAGCCAGGCGTGGTGGCACATGCCTGTAATCCCAGCTACTTGGGAGGCTGAGACACAAGAATCACTTGAATCTAGGAGGTGGAGGTTGCAATGAGCTGAGATTGTGCCACTGCACTCCAGCCTGCAGCCTAGGCAACAGGGCAAGACTCTGTCTGAAAAAGACAAAAAATAAACCCTTACCAGGATTTTTATCGTCACTGAACTTTAAACCCCTTCCTGTGGCCTTCAAGTCTTCCTTGCCCACCTGCTGACTAAGGCCCATCACTTCCACACTCCTGCCTTCCCTCATTCCCTCACTCTGCTTCATTCAGCCAGGCTGGTCTCTCTCTTTTCCACCTCAGGGGCCTCGCACGTGTTGTTCCCTCTGCCTGTAACACCCTTTCGGGCTTTCTTCCTGGTCACTTTCTTCTTATTCTTCGAATCTCAGCTGGTATGTTTTCTCCTCACCCGCCTAAATAGCTCTTTGCCCCCTCATTCTTTGTTTTTACATTACATTCTCTTTTGTCCTTTTCACAAGATTAATTGGATATTTGTCTGTGTCCTTCACTGACATTAGACCATTACTTGGTGAAGGCAGGAGACCTGTCCCGGACACTGTGTATGCGCAGTGCAGTGCCCTGAGACAAGCAGAAGTGCAATGCATTAATGCAGAAGCGAATGAATGAGTTAGGAAGCAGTTGCAGTCACTCAGCTTCGAAATGTAGTGGTCTGAGCTGTGGCAATGTGAAGTGGGTGGACTTTGAGATCCATTTTGGAGTAAGAACCATCCGGGTCTGGTGCTTGCTTGGACCTGCCTCAAGAATCACTCTGAGAACTCCTCAGTAAGATGGTAGAACCAGGCTGAGCCTTCCTGGGCATTCCTGTGTGATGCAGCTTCTCCCACCCACCTCCTGTACCCCTTAAGCACATGAAAGTCATCCCTTCTTCAGAAAACTGGAAAAAGGTTGGAAGACTTTGTTGTTGGAAAATGCCTTTGAGCTCATCTCTTCTCCTAAGCCCTGGTCGTTTTCCAGCTGGGGAAGCAGAAACCCAGAGAGGTGACATGATTTGGCCAAGGGCTCCCTCCCAGTTCATGGATGGGTGTGGCTGAAACCTCACTTCTTCACTTGCAATCCCTGTGCCATCTCTTCTTAAGGACGGCTTTGCCCAGCCTGGGCAACAAAGTGACCGGCTTTACCAAAAAAATTTTAAAATTAGCTAGGCGTGGTGGCATGAGCCTGTAGCCCCAACTACTTGGGAGGCTGAGGTGGGAGGATCACTTGAGCCCAGGAGGTAGAGACTGTAGTAAACCTTGATAGTGTGACTGCACTCCAGTCTGGGCAACAGAGCGAGACCCTGTCTCAAAAAAAAAGAAAAAAAAAAAAGACAGCTTTGTCCACAATTTAAAAAACACCCCCCAGGCCAGCCCATGGAGCTGGAGCAAACATTTCAACCAGCTGGACCAGGGACAGTCCCGTGCCACAATAATAGGTATTCACTCCTGTGGGAGGGGAGTATCCTAGCTGTGACTTAGCAGGGGCCAATGCTCAGCTTTATTGGCCATGGTGGGTGGGGTCGCAGGGAGAACTCTGAGAGGAAAGTTGGTAATATTGACAGGAGGGGCAGACAGCTGGGTGGAGAGGGCCAGGGACTGCTCTGTCTGTGAGATCAGAGTAGACTTCAGCTTCATCTCTCCAGAAGAGAGACCCTCTCACAGAAGCGAGGGGTTGGGATTGAGCAGCAGGAGGCTGGAGTTAGGAAACCACCACTCATTCATGCATAGAGCATTTGTTCTGAGTGCTCTGTTAGGCAGCTATTCCCCCAAGATGCTGGAGAGTCAGATCTGAACAAGATACTGGGAGGGAGACTTTAGGAGACTCCCAGCCTGGAGCAGACAGACAGGTCAAAAGGCCTATGTGATGCCCCTAGGACAAAGGCATTCACACCTGGGCCACACAGCCACTGAACCCCAAGGAAGCTGGACAAAGAGGATCGGGGAAAACGTCATGCTAAAAGGAGAGACGAGACGAAAGAAGAGAGAGGAGAGGCTTACAGGGATACAGATACTTTCCAGCATTGCTTTTCTCAGGAGATCTGGAAGGGATTTGTGCACTTTATATTGTTCGTTCCATCAACAAGTATTTACTAAACACATAGCATACTCCAGGAACCATGCTAGGCACCAGACAGTATAGTTCTCAGTTCACAGAAAGGCAGAAGCAGCCCTGCACCCTGGCCTCCCCGTGCAGTGATTGTCCAGTATCTCCTGAGGCTTCCACTGTGAAGCCAGTCCTGTCTGAAAAGCTGTGGAGCATTTATTTTTTATTTATTTATTTATTTTTGAGACAGAGTCTCACTCTGTTGTCCAGGCTGGAGTGCAATAGTGCAATCTTGGCTCACTGCAACCTCTGCCTCCCAGGTTCAAACAATTCTCTTGCCTCAGCCTCCTAAGTCACTGGGATTACAGGCACCTGCCACCATGCCTGGCCTTTGTGTGTGTGTGTGTGTGTGTGTGTTTTTGTGTGTGTGTGTGTATTTTTAGTAGAGACAGGGTTTCACCATGTTGGCCAGGCTGGTTTTGAACTCCCGACCTCGAGTAATCCACCTGCCTTGGCCTCTCAAAACTCTGGGATTTCAGGTGTGACCCACCACGCCCGGCACCTATGGAACACTTAAATAACACAGAGAAAATCGCATTACTACTATCAAGGGGTTTGTAAGCCACAGAGCTTAAGAAACTTTAGAAAAGAAAAGTGGCATGTTAAGGCCCTGGGGAGACCACTGTGGCCCCCCAAGGCCACTGTTTATCTGTGATTGCTCTTGCAGGAAAGTTGTCAAGAAACATGAGTCAACACTTGCTTGTGTTGGTCATGACTCTTTGAGTTACAAGTGGCAGAAGACCAATACAGACTTAAGCATAAAAACGAATTTAACAACTTCAGGCATAGCTGTATCCAGCTGCTCCAATGATGATGTCAGACACTGATATCTCTTAGCTTGTTTTTCTCTGAGTTGTTTCACTGTCAGGCTCTGGGGATGCAGTAAACAGAGTACCCTGGGGGTACACTGAACAAGACAAAAAAAAATGCATGGTCCTCATGGAGCTTGTAATTAGTCAGGTTCTTACAACTGGTAGTAAAGGAAGACCACCAGGCTTTCTGGGATTACTTCTTATTAGCTTAACAACTCTAACGTGAGGAAAAATTAGCCCCAGTAAAAATGTACTTTATTGGTTCTGCTTTGTTACATGTTACCCCCAAGCGGAACAAAGTGGCAGAGAGGAGCAGTACTCTCATCGACCTTGACCCCAGGTCACCAACCCCTCCAGGATCCGAGACCGAGAGTGGGGCAGGGGCGGGTCCTCAAATGAAAATTGATGAGATATGACCAGATATCACAGATATCACTTATTTTTATTTTATTTTTTTTTTTGAGACAGAGTTTCACTCTCGTTGCCCAGGCTGGAGTGCAGTGGCGTGACTCCGCTCACCGCAATTTCCGCCTCCCAGGTTCACGCCATTCTCCTGCCTCAGCCTCCTGAATAGCTGGGATTACAGGCATCTGCCACCATGCCCAGCTAGTTTTGTCTTTTTAGTAGAGATGGGGTTTCTCCATGTTGGTCAGGCTGGTCTCGAACTCCTGACCTCAGGTGATCTGCCTGCCTCGGCCTCCCAAAGTGCTGGGATTACAGGCGTGAGCCACCGCACTCAGCCCAGATATCACTTTAAAAAGGGAAAATAACAGACACAATGTCTGGCATAAACCTAGATTGGAAGAAGGCAAAGTTGTATGGTCAACATGAAACATAGGAGAAGGTACTAACAGTCCCAGGGAAGCAGGGAGGGAGGCCACAGGGGAGAAGTCCAGGGACATGAGTTTGCAGTTTCCCAAGGAAAACCAGTGCCTTCAGGCCACTCTGTATGGGAGATCCTGTAGCAGACTCTGGAACTGCAACCAAAGCATGAGTGGGAAGTCAGGCAAATTCAGGTTGATAATTGATTGGTTTCCTTGGGCACCTTACATCTCCCAGCCAGGTGCTCAGCCATGAAAGCGGGTTAATCGTAGCCATTTCACGACCACGGTGAAACCCCGTCTCTACTAAAAAATACAAAAAATTAGCCGGGCGTGGTGGCGGGCGCCTGTAGTCCCAGCTACTCAGAGAGGCTGAGGCAGGAGAATGGCGTGAACCCGGAAGGCGGAGCTTGCAGTGAGCCGAGATTGCGCCACTGCACTCCAGCCTGGGCGACAGAGCGAGACTCCGTCTCAAAAAAAAAAAAAAAAAGTTAAATTAGAAAACCTGCCTAAACAAATGCCTGGCCAGGGTCGATGTTCAATGGTAAGAAGAGTGAGCGACCGGCAGGGCATCCAGTCCGGCCCCAAGCGGCTTGGAGGTGGCAGGAAAAATGTGTTTGTACATTTCCCCTTATGAACTTCTATCCCAGGATGGAGACAACCTCTTTGAAGAGCAGTGCCTAGAATGTCCTCCCAGGACCACATCTCCATCACAGCTGGAATCTCATCCGTCATCTCTGCAGCAGGGTCAGAAACCGGCTGTGGCAAGTAAGGTGCATTTCACCCTCTTCCTCAGCAAGAGAAGCCCCAGCTGCTGCTTTTCTGGCATTTCCCTGTGCCTACTGGTTGGGATGGCCAGCAGCAGAGTATTTGGCCTCCGACCACCTAGAAAAAGCCATGCCTTGGTTAAGAAGTGCTGCAGTTGAGAATATGGACCTTTGTGGTTCCCCGTATCCCTGGGAACCTCCACATTCAGAGAGGCTAAAAGCCCACACCGACCCGAGCCAACAGAATGGGGAGGAAGCAGGTGCAGGGAGTCAGCTTCATCTTCCCCTTCTCTTGATGATGCTCTTCAGCCATTAGGGTTTCAAAAGAGTGGGCGTGAGCAAGCGAGAAAAGCCCCTTCAATTCTGGGAAACTTAAAGACAGTTTCTTCCAGCAGGAACACCTGGAGAGGCAAACAACAACAACAAAAAGTTGTGTTGGAACCCGTGGAGAGAAGGAACTGTCCGTTTCCAAACTCTGCTTCGGCCCCTCTCCCCTCCCACCCACCCGCCCCAGGCAGAGAGGGCGGGAAAGGTAGCCCATTCCTGCCCGCGCGTTCGGGCGCACAAGCGCATTGCGCATGTACTGTGGAGGGGGCACCCTGGTTTCCACCTGGAATGCGCTTCTAGCCAAGTAATTGCGTCGCCTTTGCGCTCAGCTGGCCTGGGGAACCTGGGCCCATCAGAGCCAGTTACCCTTGGTCCCCGCTTTACTGGAGGGTCGCAGGAGACTTTCGCTTCCAAAAGCACGCGCTCACAGCAGGCTTGTCACCCCCTCCTCCCAGGAGCGCACCTTTAGCCACCCACTTTTCTGGTTTTGCAGGAAAGCCTCAGGGGAGTTCACGTGGGAATAAAACAGTCTCCCGGGAGAAGGTCGTGGGCAGGTGCGTTTGGGCGTAGTGTACCTTTAAGGAAAGAAGTCTGAACCGAAAAGACTAGCTGAGTGCGCCTCTCTCTCCCACGAGAGAACTGGCTGAGAGAAAACAAACCTCAGAACAAAAACCCAGTCACCCCATGGGCCTTTTGTTTTCAGTCAAATGCGCAAAGCCAGGTGGCTCCTTTAACACCCCCAGAGATTGTCCCCAGGATCTCCTCTGCGCCATGGGGCGCTGGGTGCTGGGGGCGCGGTCTGTATCCTCTGCCTCGTAGCTGCCCCCATCGCGCCCCTCTGCGCCCCAGCCCGGGCTGGAAAACTGGGCCAACACGGAGGCTTGGATGGGGGGAAACACAGCCCGAGGCTGGAAACGGCTAGAAGTGAACGGGACGAGTGGCTTTGCAAAAGCAGCCACTGCGATTCTCTAGCGCCAGCGCCCCTGCTTCCAGGAACTTTACGCAAGATAGGCGAGAGGGGTGGCCGCACTAAAAGAAAAAGAAAAGGAAAAAAAAAAGACATTCCAACTACTTTATCCTTGCGCAGGGACCCCTT